>NC_084824.1:36610934-36910934 GCF_958449725.1 Rosa rugosa
CGACCCAGTCGACCCGACCCGACACCATCGGGGCCGTCGCGCGTTCTCCGGCCACGACCCGGCGCTTCCCGCGTTCGCTGCGAGCCTCCCAGACGCCCCGTGGCGTCGTCTTGTCCCGTCACAGCCTCCAGAGCTGGATCGAAGACACCAAAGCCGTGCGAAGCCCGACCCGGCCGGAGATCTCCGATTCCGGCTTTTCACGGGCCGATCCTTCTCAGTTTTGGAATCTCCTCCTCCTTCTGATCATCCTCATATCCTCCTTGCATGACGATTTGGAGTGTAGAGCGATAGATCAAGGTTTGAAATTTTTGACGGTTCTGATTCAATCTGGAATCTCATCAGAGGGCTGAGATTAATCCAACTTCCAAGCTCGATCTAGACCTTGTCTCAGAAAACGTCAAGTATTAAAGCTGTTCAATTCTTTATTTTGAAGAAGTTTGTAGTTGACAACTTTTGCATCTGAGGTGGTTGGCCGTTGCGTTGACCGCCGTCTGACCTCCGCATGTGGCAGCGTGTCGGACCATATTTTGAGTTTTTGTTATCTGGACGATGATCTATGCGTTCATACGAGCGTTTTGATATATTACAAGGTTATTTTAGAAAAAGTTGATAAATGGATGATTTACGTTTTGACGACACTATTTAACGTTTTTACGTTTTATCTTCGGTTTACGATCTGCGAAGAACTGACCATCGGTTTTGCTTCAAATTCTGATATGTTGATCGTATGACTGTCCCGATGACTTTGTGAGGTCACGGGAGAAGATCCGACCATTGGATCTTCGTATAATTGAGAACTAGCGATTCGAAAGGCGATTCGTGAGAATCTGACCGTCGGATTTTTGTATAAATTTGTGGAGATGGTTGTAAGGACAATTCAGGAAGATCTGACCGTCGGATCTTCGTGATAATTCAGGAGGATGATTCTAAGGGCGTTCTGTGAGGATCCAACCGTTGGATCATCGTTTAATTTTGATCCGACCGTTGGATTGTCGTTTTAGTATGCTTTATGAATCCCTTGCTAAGTTAAGATCATATTGGATTAGGTGATCGACGGATTGATTAGGCGGAAGATTCGTGAAATCGTTGTTGAGCTGTTAAGAAGACGCAGCTGGATTAGAGGTGAGTAAATCTCACATGGTTCATTTACGAACCGAATTATTTAATTGTTGGAATTGTTGTGATAATTGTAAATCGTTTTCAAATTTAATGCTTTGTTTGAAATAATATGAACTCGATCGACTACGGTTCATAGGGCTACGGCTCCCAGGTAAAAAAATGAATTTAAGTATAAAATGAATTTCTTGGTTTTAAAGTGTGTGAACTATAGTTGGTATTAGTGGTCATTCCTGTGTGGATGATTACGTGTGTGTATATATATATATATATATATACAGATCTGAAAAGTGACCCTAAACTCCAACCTCGCACTTTAATTTCAGAGCGAGGCCTCGCTCTGGATAAGATCTGTATATATATATATATATATATATATATATATATATTTACGTGGTATATATATATCTGGATGGTGTGGCATTGTGATATGTAGACTTTTGATGTTTTCATTCACATTATTGAATTGAACTTCCACTTATGCCGGAATTATATTTGAGGACTTATATTGTTGAATGAGTGATTGAAATTATGATATGACAATTGAGAGTCAGGTGGGATTTCTTTAAATGGCTGAATTCTGAAGGTTACTGTGGTTAACCTGGGTGCAATGTCATCGTAAGGCTGAACCTCAACGGAGGCAACAGGTTACGGTATGGTTAGAGCTCTAGTCATGTAACTCATGTTGCATGCACAGTTTCATGATGGTAACTGGGTTATTGCATCATGGGTGTGTAGTCTGTGTTTGCATAGTTTCATAATGGTAACTGGGTTATTGCATCATGGGTGTGTAGTCTGTGTTTCAGAGTTTCATGATGGTAACTAGGTTATTGCATCATGGGTGTGTAGTCTGTGTTTACGTACCGTCATGGTGGAAACGACGTTACTGCATCATGAGTACGTAGTTTTCGGAGAATGTTCTGGTGTTCTTTCCTTAATTCATATGTGAGAATTGGAAAGCTATGAATTCTATTGTTGATTTAATTGTAATCTCCTGAACTAAACTTTCGATGCAGGGATTACTAGAATTTGAATTGGGTGACTTTAGTGATCTCCTGAACTAAACTTTCGATGCAGGGATTACTAATTGTTACCTAGTGTGATTATATGTTTGGTTGTGTTTGTGGAGTTAAATGTTGTTGCTTTAATTTATCTCACGAGTTGAGAAATTATAAGCATGAGTGACGTGAATCACTTTATTTGAGTTTACTCATACGGGCTGAAAAGCTTACCGGGTTTATTGTTTACATTCCCGGTGCACTATTCTATGGTGTAGGGGTTATTGTGCAGGTTAGAATATCGATCAATCGTCATCAAAGCTGAGGTGTACGTTCGGTAGTGTGGACGTGGAATGGTACTCTTGGTTTCTAGTCTTCCGCTGTGTTGTGAGTGTAGAGGGTGCGTTTACTTATTGAATTGATATTCAGTTTAATTTGTAAACTATTGTAATGTAATATGTGACTCTAAAGAACGAGTCGGTATTGACATTGTGAGTTCAGTTTGTTTGTTGCTTAGTTTATTTGAAAAATTTTCTAAGAATCTTCTTGTGATTGTTTGTTCTCGCGTTTCAGATTTGAATTCCTTTATTCAAAATTCGGGGCGTGACAATAAATTTGTCTAACTTTTCAACCTTATAGTTGAGAATATTAACTCTTACTTGAAACATATTTCTCTATTTAAGCTCACCAACCCATCAGCTCTTTCAGAGAAACAAAAAGTAATGCACAAAAGAAATGCATAAAGATAACTGATGTCCAAAGCAACTTTGACTCAACTCAATTCCCAACCGACCCACCACCTGGGCAAGCCCCTAAGGGATAAATAAATTAATTTTTTTCCCTATGCAGAGTTCTGAATTTTTTGAAACTTTTTATACTTTTTGTAAATAAAATTCTCAATGGCCCATTTTTTCAAGGAGCCTTCTAATGAGAACCACTAAAATTATGACTAGTTTAAGACTTTTGTGTTAGACCCATTTTTTGATCACATTTTTGCATATCAATCGTTGAATGTTTATATATTTATCTGTAGATCTATATGCAATTTTTCAACCAAATTGAAAATCGTTAAGACATTCATAATCGTGATTTATCAGTTATGAACATGAACGGTTCATGTTTGACAAATTTGGATCGTCCATTGATTTGATCTAGTTCGGTATCTTAATGATTAGCAATTTGGAAGAAAATTTTCATAAGTGATCTACTCATGCATACATAAACATCTAACGGTTTATTTGCCGTAATGTAATCAAAAAGTGAGTCTCCCAAACAGTGGCGGAACCAGGATTTGATCTTAGGGGGGTCCAGACATAACGTAAGTTGAAAGTCAAAAAAACAAAAACAATAGTATAAAAATAATTTAAAAATCTTGAGTCTTAACATCAGATTGTAGTAAGGTAGCACTAAATTAAGAGTTTTCGGGCGTTTTTCTTTTAGTAAACCATGTATCAAGTGTCTTTTGTGTGGATGACTTTTTCATCTACAAATCAAAAGAAAAAAAAAAGTTACATATAAACAATGAGTATTCAACAAAATCAATCGTGAAAAAATAGCCAAAAAAAAAATTAAAATCAATCTAACAAAGCAAAATGAAAGGATGGAAAAAAATATAATATAAATCGGACCTTTTTGCTTTGCCTGGTGCGAGAGAAAAAAATTAGGTTACAGAATTTGCAAACCGCCAACCCCAATATATAGAATAAAAGCTGTCAAAATCCTAATGATATATGAATATTTATTAATTTCTGTTTTGACTTTCTTCTCTTATCCAAAATTCCTAATTAAATGAATATTAATATTTTATTTTTAACCTGACAAAGTGACAATCACGTGGGTTTAGAGAGTGGGGGAGGTGGGGGTTAGAATATTATATATTTATGTGTACAATTCAATTTAGAAGAGGGGGTCCATCCACTGCACATACACATAAATTAATAGTTTAATTAATAATAGACATATAATATTATATATCTGCCAAAAAGCTGAGGGGGTCCGGACCCCGTCAGACCGAATGACGGGTCCGCCCCTGCTCCCAAACCGTTGATTAGAAAGTTCTCAACAATCTCATTATAATGGTTCTCATTAGAAGAGCTCCCCATTTTCCCATACCAAAAAGAAAAAAAGAAAAATGTTTCCCATTTTTGGCTTGACTAGTTGTTTTATTTTCAATTATCCAAATACTTTTTCATCTTTTTTTTTTCTTTATATATTTTTCTAAATGAATAATTGTTTTACTTGTGCTCATAATATATATATTTTTGCAGTTGGAACGTTTCAGTCAATCAAGACTTCGTTTGGTTCACGGAAGGGAAATCAATTCCCTTGTCTCTCCCATGAGGATGGGAAATTAAAATTTCTGTCATGGTTGTATTCCTACAGATATTAGGGGTTTTGTAACCTCACATTGTTTGCTCTAGTTGCTTATATCTAATAAAGTTTGTCGTCTTTCCTTTCAAAAAAAAAAAAAATTCATGTCATGTTTCCTTTTCTATGTTTGGTACAGCAGGGAAAGCATTCAGGAAAAACCATTTGATTTCCCTTCCGGTATTTGCTTAGTGCAAGAAAGGAAAGCAAAAATATGTCAATGTTTCAATAATACCCTTATATTTTGAAAAATAAAATAACATCATGAAAATTCAGAAGTACACCAATTTTAGCAATAACACATTTGAGCAGGGATATTATAGTCTAGAAAGGAATGATCTTCCCTCCTATTTTCCCCTATCACAAAAACCTACGGATCCCCCCCCACCTCATACTTCCAAAGTTTGTGCCTACCAAACAAAAATTCCTTTCCTGATTCCTCAAATCCGTGAACCAAACCTGGCCCAAGGGTAAAATCCGGGTATATGAAAATTTAACCGTAAGACTTGTTTGCTTGAATAATATTAATACTGATGAAAACTGAAGATATTGTGAAACAGTAGATGGAAGTATTGTAGCACACCTCTCTAACACATAACATCATAGCCAACCCAAAATTGCAGAGGCTTCACAATGTTTTCATTCCTTTGTCTACAGGTGATTCTGATTCTAATTCTAATCGAACCACCATATTCTAATTCTAAATTTTAAGCCCTAACAACTATGCAACATTTCTGTGCACCCTAATTCTGCCTTGAAAATGAGTGCTGGTGTTCTCAACCTGCGATGAGATTCTAGAGTCAAAGACATTGTCATTGGTACTAAAAGATAATTTCACCACAATGATCATTATTACCGTTGCTGACTGTGGTATAGAAATGTGACCATGCTCTTGAGCTATAGCATAGTGTTCCGAAGACCAATCAGGACGACTCCAGAGATAGAGAGGAGGTGGAATCACATTATGCTGGTCTATATGTTTACCATTCACATCAACTGATCCAGGTAGATAAAATGACTGAAACAGATGCCAAGAAGAGCCCATTGTGAAACTTACATGGTAAGATGTAAATTCAGATACTTAAGATTCAGCCACAAAGGGAACTGACATACTGACAAATACATCTCAGTTTACCTTTCCTGATAGAAGCTGAGGATTCTCCCAAATCAGATCATAAGGTGATGTCTTTTGATCCAGCCTGGTAAAAGATAAGAAGTATATGTGAGCAATCACACCCATAATTTGCATGCATGTGCGTAAGAGAGATCAGATTGAGGAACAACTGCATAGTACCTTTGTGTTTCTGATGGAACAATAAGAATTAGGAGCTTTGGATTAAACCCGAGAGCCTTATCAATGAACTGGTTCGCCCGAGATGCTTTAACTCCAAAAGGAGGGTTCAGCCCCATGATCTGCTCAAGAAGCAAATATATAGAATAGTGAAACAATTGCCAAAAGGCTTCAGGGATCCAAATTTATCCTAAAATAGTAAAAACAAGGCTCGACGTCTTACCAACCGAGATCCCACGGGTAGCTCCTCCCTCTGGACAGTCATCCAGTCCTTCTTTTCGAAATTAAAATCATTCTGCCAAGTAATAATGTACTTAAAATTATTATTTCTACCCCATTTTGTTTGTTTAATGAGCATGCTAATCAGCAGACACACACAAATAACAGTCAACAACTTGACATAAATACGAGGAAAATAGAGAAAGGTTAACCACAAAGAAGACAAAAATTCCAAATAGAATTTACGAAGCAAGATGGCAATTATAAGAATCAAAGAACCAGGACGAAACATCGAGTTCTAGTTGTCCGAATCCCATATCAGATTTGCTGGGAGTGACCAATTTAAAACATACAATACCCAGCTTAAATCACTTCTGTATGCAACAAACTGTCACTAAAACCTCGTCTAAAAGGTATAAGCACCACATCCTGCTGTTAAATCTGTGGGGCTTTCAAAAGTAAAAATGTTTGGTCAAACACTGAATGGAGGGGTAGAGAAAAAGGGAAGGATAATTGGCCCATCTCTTGTTTAGTATGAGGAGAGGAAAAGTGGAGGAAAGCAGACCTCTCTAAGGCCCACCATATCAATGAGCCAAGTAACTGACAGATTTTAACTGAATATCAGATAAAAATAAAAATCTGTCCAAAAAAAAAAAAAAAAAAATTGTCCGCATATGTAGCTATTTTAGCAGTAGATATATGCAATATTTTGCAAGTGTGAGTATAAGAGCAATGGCAGAAGCAACCACCAAAATTGGAAACTAGAGATCTGGTGTATCGGCTACTTCGATATGCCAGTACTCCCTGACACTTCTGAGAACCATATCTAATACTTCAGATCTGTGTTGACTTTTTGACAACTTTGACACTATGATACCTATGACTGTTCTACTGACAGATTTTAACTGAATATCAGATAAAAATAAAAATCTGTCCAAAAAAAAAAAAAAAATTGTCCACATGTGTAGCTATTTTAGCAGTAGATATATGCAATATTTTGCGAGTGTGAGTATAAGAGCAATGGCAGAAGCAACCACCAAAATTGGAAACTAGAGATCTGGCGTATCGGCTACTTCGATATGCCAGTACTCCCTGACACTTCTGAGAACCATATCTAATACTTCAGATCTGTGTTGACTTTTTGACAACTTTGACACTATGATACCTATGACTGTTCTTCTCTGCACTCACTTTGGGCTTGTTTACCCACATAACCAATGTGTAAACAAAACTCAAAGTTTTACTTTGCAGTTTTTGTTTAATGAAAGCTAGGATCTATAAGAAAAACAAAATCTACTCAATATGAAAAGAAAAGGCAAAGACTCGACATACGAAAGGAGAAGCTCTTCATCTCTAGTTCTCTTGTGATGCAACAGCAAGGGGTTAAAGGAGATTTTTTGTTTGCAACCCACAGAAGAGCAATGCCTATGGTTGCAGCCTTGCATCCAATATATATTAAGTTCTCAAACTCAGCTCTTAAGAAAGGCATATTTTTTGTTTGCAACCCACAGAAGAGCAATGCCTATGGTTGCAGCCTTGCATCCAATATATATTAAGTTCTCAAACTCAGCTCTTAAGAAAGGCATATTTTTTGTTTGCAACCCACAGAAGAGCAATGCCTATGGTTGCAGCCTTGCATCCAATATATATTAAGTTCTCAAACTCAGCTCTTAAGAAAGGCATATATTGCATGTATAGGGCCCTTCCACGAAGTGATCTTTTTTTTTTTTGACCAGTTTAAGGAATCCTTTATGGGACCCATTTTTTTATCATATATCGGCAAATCAACCATTAGATTTTTAGTTCTCCATGAGTAGATCACTTCTGCAGATTTCAGCCAAATTGATAATTGTTAAGGTGTCAAACTAGATCAAATCAATGGACAAACCAAATCTGTCCAACCTGAGCAATTTGTGTTCATAATGGTAAATGAGTAGATCTCTTTTGCAAATTTCAGCCAAATTGATAATCGTAAGGAATTCATAATTGTGATTTACCATTATGAACACGAATTGCTCAGGTTGGACAGATTTGGTTCAACCATTGATTTAATCTAGTTTGGTACCTTAACGATTATCAATTTGGCTGAAAATTTGAACAAGTGATTTACTCATGTAAACCTAAAAACTAAATGGACGAGATGCTGATATGTGATAAAAAAAGAAGATCCCACAAGCGAGGGATCTTTTTTTTGGGCAATTTTATTGCTTGTTATCAGGATCTATATATATATATATATCCACATGGACATATCCTTACCCGTATCAAGTTACTGTATCTGTATCCATGCTTCAAAGGTAGGCAGCTGTTAGGGGACTCAGAAGTGGAATTTTACTGCTGCCCGACCAATGTAATTGTATCCAAAAGAATAGATCATCTTATACACACTATATCATAAAATCCGACTGCCTTAAAAACTCAGTAATGCGGGCAGGTGATCTATGAAGCAATGATGTTTACAGATGTAGTAATAATATGATATATGTGATTCGGCATTATAGAAATTGATAATAATAAGCATTACCTTAGCTTGAAAAAGGTCATAGTTCTTGTAGTAGCAATTCTTTCCCGTCTCTTCAAGCTTTTTTTTCATAATGACACTGAAGTCATTAGCACCACAGCAAAAGTCCACAATCTGCATATTGGGATCAGAAAATAATTGGGTGCTTAAACTCGATGTTGGAAACAACTATATATGCTACATAATGTATACATATAAATACTTAGAACTCCAGCAAATATAAAAACTAGCTTAAGCTCACATCCAAAAGTAACATCCCGTCTATTTTGACTTTAGAACTCAAAACAAAGAAACATTTGCGCATATAATAACTACTCGAAACACTGAAAGTTTTGTCCAAATATATCTTGCTTGCGATTTTTGTTGCAATCAGTACTAAGAGCACAATCAACTGTGCAAGTCGTAGTGACGCTCATAAGTTATCAGGATAGCTTTCCTAAAAATACTGTACTTTCTATAGGAAATCTGCTTTAAAAGCAATGGACGAAAGTAACTAATTGGTTTCTATCGCCAAGTACTTAAAAAACAAAAAATCAAGAATTTCAGAAATGCTTCAAAGATTGCAATTTAATGCAAGAAAATTTATATATTATGACTGTTGAAAGCTTAGAAAATTATAACATGAGGTATACACAGAATACTAAAAACACTATGATTTATAAATAATAGCCTAAAGCTCAGAAGCCAAAAGTAACATCCCCACCTACTGCTTTTGGGGGTGCTTCTTACATTGATCTTTAACATAACTGTATCCCCATTACTCCCCATGAAGACAGAGAAGCGCATTGTGCTCCTTGCTTACTATAGGGTTCATTGTGCAAGTGACTAACAAAATCAAACGCAAGTGGGTATAAAGCTTTATGTGTGAAACATATAAAAGCTTCATAATTCACACTGCATATTTGCTTTAATCAATAGTCAGAATGCCAGTATAGAGTAACAGTTTTGCAAATCTATGCATCTTGTTTTGGTTTTGACTGAGTATCTAAGGCAATCCAGAACCTTTTTAAATAGGATAAGCTTATTTATCAGGAAAACATGTAAGAGTAATATTTCCAATTAACTCAAAGCTATCACCAACGATATCTCGCATATATACTGTACACATATATACCAAAATACTTAAAGTAGTTCCCAAAAATAGCATATACATTCTTACCATATCTCCGGTCTTCACATACCAATGGAGCTTATCTACAATCTGCATATTCACAAGACCCCTTTACCATTCTCGAAGGTTTCACATAAGTAATTATACAGGTTCAATGTAATAGAGGGATAAGACTACAAAGGACAAATAAATAGTAAAAACTCTTTGAAAGAGGGAGGCAAAAACCAAATCACGGTATGCCAATGTTTCAACTGAAAAAAAAAATATGGGAAAGGGGGAATAGTATAAATTCCAAACCCCCACTACCTAGATTCACTAGATTTCCAAAGCATGTATCACCATATTGATTTTTCTCGTAATGGCAGCGATAATGAGTTACGATGGTATATCATCGCATTATACAACAGACAAATGGAATTCCATATATGGAAAAGTAACCGTACTTGTGAAACATGAGTGAAAATGAAAATTTGTACTTAATTAAGGATGATCAAAAGCTTAGAATTACGCTTCAATCATTTGGTTTTTAGTTATGCCAGGTACAATTTAGGTGAACTAGCTTTATCTATAACAGTTTATAGTTTTAAACATCTCCTGCCCGCTGAGCATACTAAATTGCAATCAACAGAAGTGAGAGGAACATAGTTTATAAACGCAATTTCAAAGAATGTATATACTGTTTCGAAATATACAAGTGTAACATAGTTTTGAAATAGCTTATAATTGAACATAAGCAGAATACATGTTCTAGTTTTGATAAAAATAGAAAGAAAAAAACTAATAAATAAATTACCTGTTTTAGTTTCTCCACGTTCGTAAAATGGCGACCAAAGGATGTGTAGCGCATGCCATGAAGGAAAGGACCGAGATAAACATTCATCTTTGTCTGCATCAACTTAGATATATAAAATTAGGCAAACGATGAAACATAATCGTTTTACAACTATGAACCTTTGCTAAAAAAGTCAAACGCAAGTGAAAGAAGGTAGCAACAGAAAATCAAAATCAAAACACTAGCAAATATTAGAAACTCACCTAGTCACATACAGGCACCCCTACCCCCACCCGCAAATACACCAACAAAAACAATTAACATTTCACTGACATTTAGAGGTGTTTAGTTAGCATATTAGTTTTTGCTTTCAGTGTCTCCCAGTGCAGATAAAATGACTAAATAGTACATTTCATCATAAACTGTTGACAAAAATGATAAACCAACTCAGCCTACTTCTAGTACCTCAGAGGCATCGGAGCATTCCCTGGTCCTATAACCGAGGCATAATCCTTGACATAACAACTAAAAGTAGGCAACAGCATGATATACTTAAGTCTAGTATATCAGGCACATGGAAAGCATTAACAGAAGATCTAGAAACTAAAGCAAAGAATATAAAGATAAGCAGTGTTTGCCCAAGCACTAAAGTTGGATTGAGATACACTATAGAAAAAACAAAACAAGAATAATCATCCACCTTCCATCTAAATATCTGTTTAAGAACCTCAGGCCCACAAACAGCTTCTGCATCTTTGGTACTGCACCCTTCATCTAGTTTTCTCAATGCTGTTCTAGCGGCCTAAATATGCAGAAATGACGATACAAAATCAATAATAAGAGACTTTCAAAATAACATATTTAGAGAATAAAACCCCACTTAAAAATTTCATTCCACGTACCTCAATCGAGACTTCCACCTTTCCCAATGACATTTTCGTGTCCACAACATTTTTCATGGAGTAAGTATGAGATGGAACTGGGTACTTCCTTAATATATCTTTCAAGGTTATTGAAGATGCAGCCTTTTCCATTAAGCCCAATATTCTGAATTGCAAGAAACTTACCTCAGAACCAGACAGCGCGTGATAATTAATCATCAAATTAGGATTTCTATTTTCCATAAACCCCATTTATATCCAAAAAGACTGTCAGATGAAACTATACGAAAGTTCAGGTAGAAATAGAAAAGGTAGAAGTAAACCAGAGTTACCTCCTTTTTGTATCTGTATTAGGTGCATCCAAATTTCCACGCTTTCTAGCAAAAGATGGCTTCTCCTTCTGTTTGAATTCTGTGTTTGCAGTTCTTTCTCTGTATGATTCTTCCAATGAAGGATTTATCATCATAGACGCAACTTGCTCTCTGTCTACAATAGACTGTGGTGTCAGTTTCCTCTTCTCTTTAACAGCAGGAAATTTTATGTGGTCCCTTACAAAAAGTTTAGTTGTTTTATCTTCCTCGTGTTTTCTGATCAGAAGAAAAGGCAAAAGAATTCAGAAAGATACAGCCAACAAAATAATAGACAAAAGCAGCTCATCAAAGAAATAATTCTTACATGCAATATATTAGTATACGGTTAGGCATTATTCCGTCCCAAGCTCTTGTTACTAATTTTCCTTCACCACATGTTCCTTCTTTGTCTTCGAAAGGAATAAAACTGATAGAAGCAATTCAAGCATCAAACATCTTGACACAACAGATAAAGGACCATGATCTCAAGACTGAATGTTGACAAAAAAAAAAAAAGGAAAAAGACCTTGGCAGGCATTTCCTGTGGTATGACTTGGGACAGAGCATGCACACAGCAAATTGTAAACCGTGATCCTTAATATTTTCTCCTTGTTTACAAATGCGGCACTTATGAACTGGACATGTAAAAGATTCGCCCATTGTAATCTTTTTCTCAAGTTCTTCAGCAGGAACTCCATTATCTTGAGAAAGTTCTTTTGCAACACAATGTGGATGGTAGAATTGACCACATACCGGAGAAACACAGGGAACAACCTAAAAGAAATTGAAAAGACTGCTTAACGTCACCGAAAGATATAAACTACAAGTCTACAATATTATTAATGATAATAAAAGATGAAAAAAGAAGAAAGCATTACTCTGATCAGATCGGACTGATATAAAAGGAAAGTTGACAACTTTTGCAAAATAAAAGACAATAACAGAAACATGAAAAAGTTCAGATCTTTTACAGAAGCAGAAATCCAAATATTTTGGTAAAACAAAATTTAATCAGGGAAATAAATGCGTAATGTAGGCTTGAATGACGGAAAAGTATGTACTGGAATTTCACAAGCAGCGGTGCATTGCATTAAAACAATGATATACTAAATATGATAGGAATGCCAACCAAAAACAAGGCCAAAGAGATTAACAGGGCACTAAAAGCACAACAAGATGTAGGTCATACAAAAACCAACACCACAATAAGTAGAACAAAAACAAGCAGAATAGATTTCTAATCAAAGAGGCCTTGCAATATAATTTTTAGAAAAACCCCATACTTCAAAATGATTTGTAGTGACAGACTCTTCTGTCATCAGTTCGCATATTTCTGAATAACCCATCATGTCGATGAAATAAGCCTTGTAACCCCTCCCCAGTCCCCTCAAATGAGATAACAAACAAAGAAAAACAGAACTGTACTTCGAGATATTACTTCTTTAAAATGAGAAATAGTGAACAACAGGGATAGAGCACTTTTATTAGTACTAAAACTAATCAGGTGGCACTTCACACAACTATATACACAGTTATCCAAAGACAATATACCACCATTTAAATAATAGATCAGTATTGTAATCTCATACCTCAGCAGCACCTGAAGATTTGTCTGAAGATCCCAACTCTCCACAAACAAAGCACTGGTGTTGTTTGTATTTGCAGTTCTGGCATAAGAAATTAGGCATTGCCTACCAAATTTAAAACAAAACATTAATATACCCATATAATGTGTAAAGAAAGAGGATTGGCAAAGTAATATACAACAGGAGCATACATCTGTGTGTGTGTGAGACAAGTAGTCATGATGATGATGATAACAGAAATATGCAAAGAAAAAGTAAAGAAAGAGGATTGGCAAAGTATTATACAACAGGAGCATACATCTACTGCATCCTTCGTAAAGCCAAGAGATACGCAACCAGAGTCCTGACCAGTCTCTGGAGTTGCATGAAATGACCTTAGGCACCTCCCTTCACAACTGTATTAGAGCACAAATAGCATTCATACCACATATCCTAGAACATACTGATAATTGAAAATTTCTGGGAATGCCATAATCATCATGAAAATTAGATGACACGAGATATTACCACAAGAGGTCACCGCCATCATGACACAAAGCGCAGACATAGCTAAACATATAATCAATGTCAACGAACCCATCTTCAGCATCACCAATCGTATCATCAACCACAGATTTGAGCCTTTTAGTAACTTGAATGTCCTGAAATTCGAAAGATTCATTGGCTGCATAAATTCTAACTTGAAAACTCAAATCTTAAAGTGTACCCTCAGAAAAAGAAAAAAAAGAAAAAACAGTCAATTGTGGCAATCTTATACAACCCATTTATTACTACAAGGGTTAAATGCAATCTATTCCAAGCAACCTAAAATTGCTACAAGTGTTTCAGATTTCAGTTGATTAAGTCAGCTATTAAGCGCCGGTTATTTGCTGATGAGGGAAGCCAAAGTGGATATCTTGAAACATTTAAGATTTACTAAAAATGAACAAAAAAATACAAACTTTTGGCTTTTATTAAAACATCCAACCGAACCCAACCCAATTCAAAGAACACGAAACCCAGAAGGAAAAAACAGAACTTTGAACAGATAACAACTTTATAGGAAATGTGCTTGCAGATGTACTTGCTGTTCCTAAATTAGCAAACTTCATTTTCCACAAACCAATCTAACATGAGAACTTGGGCAACTTGATCCTCTGTTCGCTGAGCAAGGTACCAAAAATAACAAACAACAAGAAATTGGAAGTATAGGAATATTACGTCAGCGTCGTCGGGAGAGAGCTCGCCTTCTTCTCTGATTCCGGGGCTGTTGTTGGCAGGCTCCATTTGGTCTGAGGAAGTCGAGTCTAAGCTCACAGAAATTGATCGAGGGGCAGAAAATGAAGAGACAAAACGTACATTTGCATGTCCCTCCCTCTTTATCTTAGGACAAAATTTATATTTATATAATTAGCGTTACGGCGCGCATAAACAAACGGATCTAATATAATAACATAGATATTTATTTCAAAAAAAAAAATACAGTTTTATAAGGAGAGGGTATAACAAGGATATATTTATATAATAATTCGTTAAAATGATCCTTTTCGTATTCTCTGGAAGTCACTTTGGAAAGCTAAGATCCCTGGGAAGGTCTCTATATGTATCTGGCGAGCTTGTCACAATGTGTTACCAACTAGAGAGAGTTTGAGTAAGAAGGGTTACACTGGTGATATGGGATGCCTGCTTTGCCGTCACCAGGTTGAGTGTTGGCCATGTATTATGTGGGTGCCCTACTGCGCAGGAAATCCTTACTGCTCCTCCTTTTTCAATTCAGGTTCCTATTACTCATTCTTTTATTTTTAAGGAATGGTTACTTGAGCAAGCATCTACTCTTTCTTATGAAAATTTTTCTAAGCTGTTGATGCTTTTATGGGGTCTTTGGAAGAATAGGAATGATAAATTGTGGAATGATAATGCTAAAAACGCTTCTACTATTGTTGCTTGTACTATGGCTAGGTATGAAGAGTTCCTTCAAGCTAATAGGGATACGATTATGGTAATCGATAAGAGGACGAAAGCTAGAGCACATTGGTCCCCTCCCATGAGTGGCTTATTGTGCATGAATGTTGATGGTGCTTATGTCTCTTCTCTACAACATGGAGGCATTGGCGGTGTTCTGCGTAATGAGAAGGGTGAGTTCATTGCAGGCTTTGCTTATAGAGTGACTAATGTGTCCTCTGCCTACCATGCTGAGTTGCTTGCTATTAAATCTGGGCTGGAGCTTATTCAAGCGCTGGGTGTGTTTAATGTTGCTATAATGAGTGATTGCTCAGAGGCAGTGAAGGCTGTGACTGCAGAGGATCATGACTTCTCTACTTTGGGAATCATTGTTGAAGAAATTCAGGAATTGCTAGGTGATTTGCTTTCTATAGGTGTTCATCATACTTATAGGACCGCTAATCATGTTGCTCATAGACTAGCAGGATTTGGTTTTGATTCTGACATTCATATGGAATGGTTTTCTCAAGCTCCAGAGTGTGTCCTGGATGCCCTACAGTACGATTCTAATCGTATAATTCATTAATACAATTTCATCTTTACCTCAAAAAAAAAAAAAAAAAAGGATATATTTATATAATAATTCGTTAAAATGAGGTTTATTCTCCATTTTCCCACTTTTCCATTTATGATTTAAATCATTGGATTTGGATTTTAGCCCCAAAATCGAAATCAGCAATAATCTTCAATTTCTAACAAGTAACGTATGTTTCTGTTAACTTTTACGAAACATCTAGTTCTGTAAGTCCCAAAAACGTGAATGTAGCTTGAATCTACACACAAGAAATAAACCTCGACTCTACACTCGAGGAATAAAGCTCAACAGGTCGAGACTAGAAGTCACATGTACCATTTATAAATTCCATTAGCTTATTGGCATTATGACTAGAGTTCAAACTACTTGTTTAATCAAAATTTGTATTTTGGCTAATTAATGATATTTTGGGTATCAACAGCATGACATGAGTATGTGCGTCTTAAATCAGTTGGATTGAACAAATCCACCAAAGAGTTTTTGACAGAAACACTCCAAAATTACTTTGGATAAATGAACAAAATCAATGACAAGTTGTTTTCCTTCATCAGCTAGCAAAGGTGAGAATTTTATCTGCAGCAAATATGGGATTTCTATTGTGCCGAAAATGTACGAGGATTTATGGCTGGGATATCTCTCATAATGGGGGGTTTTCAAGATGAAAGGAAAACTCAACTAATGACTTCTCAGATTACAATTTAGAAAGACAAGATCAGCTGCGACATGCATCCCCTCATTTTCTTACTACTGATTTGTAGCAATGTGCTTAATTGTTGGAGGTTCTATCTCTATTCTCGTGTCTAAAACAAATTTGGATGAGTATGTAAAAAGTATGGCATCTACATTTCTTTTTCGCGTCCACCTTCCAAAACGCTGAAACAGTAATATAAACTCCCTGTACTCATACTAGCAGTACAGACAATCCATAGTCACATTTTTCCTGGGTCTGAAGAAACTGTATCTAATTTCAAGAGAACTCATTTGAATGTAGATCATCTATTTCTTGACTTGACAAACTGGCCTCTTGAAGCCTTCTTCTCCATCTTTTCCCTCTTCTTCCGAGTCTTTTCATCCTCTATGCCTCCCTAATACATGTGCATACCAAGTCATACAGAGAATAGCAAATCTATGTAGTATATCATTATCTAAATACAGAAGTATGAGAAATTACCTCTGAACCTTGTGACATAAATCCTTTAATGAAACCAAACGATTTGTATCCTCCAAAAGCTGGTATCTGGAAACCACAAATAAAGTCTGTCCTAAGAAACTATTCTGAAACTCTTTAAATAAAATATTAATAAAATAAATAAATAACCCACATCCTATAGGAAATGAGGCATCCTATCCTTGAATGTTCATATTTTGTCGTCATATCCTTAAGAGTATATCCTTTCTAACTATGAGAATGCTCCAGGGACACCTTCTAAACCCATCAGATGAATGTCTTACAACAGTAGAGTTGTTAAGGACAAATACAAGGGCACTTATCCAACACATTGCCACCCTCACCCCACAAGAAATATAATATAGCAACAAAGACCAGTTTGGGTAGGTTAACCCCAAAAGCCACAAGAGACAGTGCAGCATGGAAGCTATGACCAAATAAACCAAGAAATTCTCTATTAAGTTGAAGCTAGTTAATGCCGCAGCCACAACTTGGTTAGGAAAGAAATATTCTCTTTGGAAGCCTAAGACTAAGCCCAGCCTTTTTTGGTCCAAATGAAAGTCTCCGTGGTAGTTTAAGGGTCTTGCAAGAGTCATTTTTCATTTTTATGAAGAGTATATGAGTCTAGTGCTTTCAAGATTCAAGTCTTAGGGTGAGTACTCAAGGGTCTTGAGTGTGTCTTTATGTCTATTTAAGTCTATTTGAGTCTATTTACGTCTTTAAGTTCAAGGGTCTTGTTATTAGTAAGTCTATAATTGAATCTTCTGGTGTTCTAAGAGTCTAAGGCTTATGTATTTTAACCCAAATCAGATTGGAATGAAATAAACTCAGGTTTTATTGAAGGCTTGGTGCCTGAGTTCTCTCCCCTAACCTCCCTCATTTTATTTTTCCCTTCTACAGCTAACAAAACCCTCCGTTTCTTTAAAACCTTTCTGCTTTCTTAATCTCTTGACATTCCCCAACCCTCCATAATCATACTCTCACCAACTGTTGCTCTGTTCTGCATCACTACTATGGCAACTACTTTATTCATGATCTTTACCAAGAAGCTTGTAGATCACATTAATGCTAATGTGTGCACCTCTATGAAAAAACATACAACTACAAGCACAATTCTATCAAAGCATGTGAGTGCATGATTACAAGCAAAATGTTTAATGAGATCTTACCACCAGATATGTGTACCAAAATTTTCCAGAGATTATGGACATGACTTGCACGAAGCTTGTAATGTAGATTACGTCATGTAAATAGCTGAGAAGCATGACAAACCAAAAGTAAAGATTATACAGTAAACCAAAAGGGCGTGTGCATACCCAGCATGCTTGCTTGCACTTTGATGTGTACATGTAAGTTGACCATGTAACCCAATGAACCTGGTATTGCTAACACACAAATACATGTTACATATCTAAAGCATGTTGAATTGCTACTTGTTACACGGTTGATCAAATTATACGGTCAACTTATTTATTTGATATCTGCAAGCAGAAACACTGTATCCCAATTGTTGCCAGACTAGAAAGCCTATAACTTCTAATTAAGAGCTATCTGCTTTCAATGTTAAATGCAAATTACCTTTCCATTTTGACCCCTTAATATATCATAATTTAATTAAGAATACCAAGAGAGAAGATCTTAACACATACATATGGTAATAAGAATATGCTTATAATATAATAAGCCTCCGAAATCCTTATCCTTGGATGTAGCATTCTTTGCAAACAGGAAATGAAAAATAAAAATAAAAAATAAAACAAACAATAAACAAAGATCTTTTAAGTAGTAAGAAAATCACTTATAGTAAGAACATACCCACACACTCCACCAGTATTCATATCAAATCCACCATCCAGAAGTTCCCCATCATCAGCATACGTAGGATTTGCCATTTGGGCAAGTTGTTGATAGGGAATGTAATAAGCTACAGACGTCAGTAGCAAAGCAATCCAGTTTTTCCAGGTAAAAGTAGAATGGAAGATCAGCATCCTTACCACCACATAAATCACCTACATCAAGTCATCAACCCAGTCAACACCACTCTTCTCAACTTAGGATCCAACAGATATCATCAATATCAACTACAGTTAGCATACATTGCAGGCCACAATCAAGCGACGGATATTCGCCATGTGCCGGGCATTCTCTTCCTTGCGCTTCTTCGCACCTTGATTTGCCATCTCTCTTGCACCCCTGTATAGGGCTGTGACCCTAGCAAAATCCAAAGAATATGAGGACAATTTTAGATGGATCAGCTTGACCAGTATGTCGATTGGGCTAGTCAGAAATACCATTGGAAAGAAAAATCACAAGAGGGCCAGGCTCAACCCCAGCAAGAACTTATGAAAACATTCCTTTCTTCAGAAATGGGCCTTAACTTTCTAAACAAATTTACTAACCTGTCTCACAATCCATATGTTGGACTTTACTGTATATTTTCAAGCTTATGCCAACTGTCTCTTTCAACAAAAAACGGTTATGCAAGCTAGTTTCTTTGAATCCTAGGGCAAGTGAAGTAAATAGTGTTGAGCATAATAATTATTCAGTGAGCAAGATATCTAAACAGCAGAATCTTTATTACATTTATTTACATTTCCAAATATGTATAACCTGTTAGAACCATTTTATTACCTAGCAAGGGAACATAATCCACCTTAATCTCCAGAAATTTATTCCATGGAAATATTATGATTCTTTTGACATATGATCTCAGAAATTCAGGATTTATCCATTGGCTAAAGCACAATGGTCTTTCATCTAAGTCTTTCAACTAGAACTATGGATTCATTTTAGCATCTGGAATTTATATCCACGGAATGGTATTTCCCATGAGGTGGGTTGAAGGCTAGATTCTAAATGCAATTTCCCTTATGACAAAAAAAGAAAAAAAGAAAAAAAAAAAAAAGAGGCTGATAAGCTCTAAAACCAAAACTTTTTGAAAAATAAATTGAGATATAAATTTGGTTCACTCTAATTCCCAGTTATGATCACCACCAGAAGTAAGCAAATTAAACTTAATTGCCAAAATTGAATAATCATCATCAGAAATCAAACAAAAAAACAAACAATAAAGAGCCACAATTATAAAAGAACACAAATGAAAACAATTGCGCTCCAATCTCACTATTTCCCTATCACTACCAAGATTTTATTTTCTAGGACACGTCTCTATTCTCTCGATTCTTTTTTAGAAAAGGAATAAAAATCTATCGAAAACTGTTCCAGGAAATGGAATGCATTTCAACTTTTATATTACAAATGAAGTGAAACAATCAGAAAATGAAACTACACAAATAGCCGAAACTAAAATCAATCAGAGTATTAAAAGATGGAAGCTAGAACTTAATCGCTCTGCAAATTAATGGGAATCAAATCAACCAGTTAATCAAATTCAATCCAACACGGAGAAATCAATGTCTCCTCATAAATTCATCATACTCTTGTTGAAAAGAAATCAAATGAAAGGGATTAACGTGTGTTTGGCTCCGAATTGCACCAAACAAAAAAACAATAAAAGATATCAGATTGAGAATCGAGAAAATCTAATTCAGATAAAAACCCAAACTTTATCAGAAAAGAAAAGAAAAGAAGAAAAAAAATTTGAAGTACCTAAATCGGAGTGCGATGAAGGTCGGCGGCGCCTGGGCGACGACTACTGGAGAGCTGAGACTGAGAGCAGGGGAGGAGTGGGTTACGATTTAGCACGTCAAGACTGCACACTTGGTCTGTTAAGGAAATGCCCCACTGTTACAAGAGTTTCCTTTTTTCTTTTTTTTCTTTTTTCTTTCTGTAAGTGGGAAATTTTTACTATCTAAATTATTTGCACCCCTGTGCTACTAATTTTATGAAATTAGCTCTTTCGATCTTTGATGTCATCACAATTATTGAAAAAGACTTACGGTGAGTCTTCTATACTGTGAATTCGGGAAATAACTTGAGGAATCAAGATCAAATTATTTGGGATTATATCTCGTTATTAAGGATGCTCGGAATATATTTGAAATTTTCTTTGAAGTGAAATCTTCAATTTTTTTTTTTTGACGATTAGTGAAATCTTCAATTTGAGGACTCCGTATTAAAATAGGTATTGAGACGAGTCCGTAGAAATTTTCGTGAAATTTTTCAAACACTCACAGCTATTAATTTATTATGAATTTATGAAGTTTGGGAATTAATCGGTTTAAATAAAAAGAAACTTAGTGGTGTGATCTAGCTCGTTCCAAATCAACACCGCTCGATCTTGACCGTCGATATGTTTTTATATATAACTTCGGATCGTCTGGAAGGAACCATACCAGTCTGATCGATCTTGACCTGACGGTATCTCCATTGTTCAGCCGTTTCCCGGTGTCAGACCAGCAACGTCTGGTTAGTCTCAACATCGCAATATGGGGCCCCGTCTTTCTTGAGTTCAACGACGAGTTATGGCAATGGTTCGAAGCCGGAAAGCTTCGGTGCTTCCAGCGACTACGGTAAGTGTTGATGATGAATGAGGTATGAAATCTCAAGTAATGAAGAATAAGATAAAATATATAGAACTATCATGATTAGAAGAGCTCACCACCTCCTCTGCACTAGAGGATGAACTTTTCCTAGAACTCTCTACATTACTCTTTGCTTCCTTATCACCAATAATAATGGTACCATGCCCTTTTGTAGTATCTTTAAAGGTAATACCTATTTTCACCAAGGCCTTCTTGCTGTTAACCGCAGCCTTTCCCTTCCTGCTAGGATTCACAGCCACATTCTTTCCCTTCTTAACAGTATTGTCACTTGTTTCCCTCAGTAGCCTTTGAGGTTGCTTGATTCCTCCTTCTGACTAGGCCCCAACCAAGAGATGAAGGGTTCAGATCAACATTGTTAATCTCAATGTACTCAACTTCTGCATCTCGTCTTGTAAGTTGGGGAATCAAGATTATCACCTTTTTAGAAACCAGCTGTTGGATTCACTACTAGCAAAATTGACTATACACACTGATTAGAATCAGTGTGTATAAATGTTAATACTTACTGATATCTGTGTGAGAAGCCTATTAGCTACTCTACACTCACACATTTAGGGGGGTGTATTCATTTAAGAGTCTACAAGATTTTTTTGTATTTTGAAAATCTATGGGTATTCAATTGAGATTTTAAACAGTCCTTTAAAATCTTGATGTATTCAATTAAGATTTAAAATTATCCATTCAAATCTGCAGATATTCAAAAGTATACGGATTTTTAAGGATTTCATTAAATGCTAGATTTTGAAGGATTTTATAGTGCTTTTTATACTTATCAAAACTCAAAAACAATCCAACCATTTTCCAAGAGATTTTGATGGATTCTTTCTCACTCAAAAAATGAAGAAGCTCTTCACCAAACAAAAAAAAAAAAAAAAAGAACAAGAACAAGAAGCAGTTCTCAATAGGTGACACTCATCTATTTTGTCTTAAACCTATCTTCCCACTATCCTCCTCTGCCTGTGTCTCTGCTCTCATCTAATAATTTATTTTTATTTTTATCACTATAGCTCTGGAAGCCTTAATCCTTCTAGCTAATTAAGCTCACTTTCAATGGTATTGTTAAGATGATACATACACACATGTTTCTTTTTTTTTGAATCAAACCTGAAGCCGGGTGTCGATATATATACATATATTCATCTAAAACCAGAATAGACCGTTACATACACACATGTTTCTTTTGTAAATTAGATATGAAATAAATTATACTACTTTATTTTTTGTGTAACATTTTGGTTGATTAGTTTTCTCTTATGATTCATATATCATTATACACAACATAAAGAATGGTAGATTGCCATATATATATATATATATATATATATATATATATATATATATATAGACACACACACACTTTTTTGTCACTGATCTAGCATTATAGTTGGATCCATACATCCATTGCTTTTAAAGAAGAAAAAAAAAATAACCTACCAAAAACATCATAAGAACTTGTAAAATCTAAACAAATACTAGTAAATCAATCCATTAGAATCAATCAGAGTCCATATAGAATTTAAACAATCCGTGGATTAAGTAAATCCATGGATTATAATAACTCAAACAAAATCTTTTAAAATCTGAATTGAATACATCCCCCTTAATTTCTGTCCCATTGAGGGGGTGGCCTTTGGTCTTCTCACACTGATAAAAAAATCAGTGTGAACTCTTTAGAGGGACCCACCTCTGCACCTAATATGCCATTAAATTACTTGGTATTTAAAATCAGTGTGAACTAATTAAATATTAAAAAGTAAAATAGTCTATTTCACAATTTATGAATTTAATGTTGAGGGAGATATTTTTAGTATTTTTGTTTTTCTTAATGTAAATGATGCAGTTTTAACCTAATCGTCACATTTAGTGATAATAATATTAGGAGTTCTAATCCCATGTGATAGTATTCACTTTTAGTCATAATCTCCAGATATGTTCATCGGCAAAGCATCTTTTCCTTCATTATCATCAAATCTCCAAAAAGTCACTCCTAAATAACTGGCGATCACTGTAAATGAAATATCAGGAGAACCTTGCAAGAAAAAATAAAATAAAAGATTAGATATTGAAGAGATACAAATGAAGACCCAGATCAAGAATGTTATACCAATTTATCAACGAGAGATTAATGACAATTACCTGTTGTTATTGCGGCGAACTCTTAAAACGCAGTTGAAGCTCTGAAGATGGCCCGGCAGAATCATCGAAGATCTAGAAATAGCAAAACCACCCAATATTTAGAACAAAGAACTTGGGAGTGAAGACGGAAATCCATGGGCTTCAACAAATGAAATGAATTTATATGGTGACAAACCAAAATTCCGAGTTGAAAGAAAGAAGAGAGAAACAACAATAGACTAACTCAGCTAAAACAACGATATCGTAGCGAAAGTTCACCTCCAATACCAGAATCAATTTCGCTGATAATCAACTCATCAAAAAACTAGGGTCTCCCAAAACATGATGTCCTGCAACCAATTGAAACACAGGATTCAATAAAGAGATAACTAATTTCAATTACATGAAAGGATTTGAAGATTGAGAACAGAGGTTGAGAGAATTACTCTATTTCGTTGCAAGAAGCCGCAAACATCGATTTGGGTTGTTTGGAAGAAACGTCGATCGGGGTTTTGTTTGAAGGAAGCAGAGTTGGGCGAGATCTACTTTCTCTCTCTAGCTTTTAGACACGGGGAGTGACTTAACTTTTTATTTACAATTTGCAAGTGAACTGTGAAGTAACCCTAATTGACTAGCTTTAAGAGAATTAATAATAATTATTATTTTTAATAAATGGCAACTGAAGTCAGTGTGCCTGCCGCTCTTTTTTTTTTTTTTTCTTTTTTCAAGTTCTGCTTTTTTTTATTTGTTATTATTATCTCTTTTGCCCTTATTATCTGAAAAATGTATCTTTTCCATGCTAATTATGAATGCCCACATTATCTATAATCTAAAGGGCGTCAACTGTTCATTCGCGTGGCCACTGTTCATTCGAGCCCGAAGTAAATGACGCTTTTGCCCTTAATTTTTTCTTAAGTTACATCCCTGCCATTCAGTCTGTTATAAATACCCGCCGACAATTTTGCCCTTCCTTTCTAATCAAATTACACCCATTTGCCCTGCCCTGCTGATCTGCTGAGAGATAGAAAGAAGATTGCGAGAGAGAAATATAACAGAGTTCTTCTGGGTCTTCTGCGAGAGAGAGAGAGAGAGAATGAAGGCTGATCCGAGAGAGATGAAGAACATAAGACGGGAAGAGGAAGAACTATTCGATACACCAAGTTGTGGAGAATAGGTGAGAATTGGATTTCGAAATTTTCTTTCCTGTTTGAGTTGAACGCTTTGTGGGTTTTGAAGTAGTTGGTAGCTGAGATTTAGGAGCAATCAGTTGAACTCAATCAAGCATGATTTGAGTTGTGCGATCTGAAATCGAAAAACCCAATAAAAAATTCAACGTCTTGCATTTAGTTCAGTTTGATTTGAGTATGAATGCGAAAGACAAACTGAAACTGTTGCTCACCACATGTTTGATGAAATGCGTCTGACAACCTCTTCTCTTTCTTATGCTCATTTAAACTCAATATTCCTTTACAGTTTGTTTAATTCTTGGGTTTGAATACAAATAGTCATGATCTGTATTTGGTGTTCCAAATTTATTTATATTTAGTAATAGTATAAATGCCTTAATATAATGAACCGAAAGAAGTTGTCTTTGAATCAACAAGTGTTTTGGTTTTGGATGAAACTTTGTTTTGACATGATAATCATTGCATATAATGAAGTCAACGTTATAGGAAATCTTGAGGATTGATGTTTTAAGGTTTGTTTTGATGGATGTTTGTGCAGAAGCTTATGATGTGCTTGATCCATTTGAGAATATCACGATTAAATGGGATTTCATTAATTAGTTGGATCCCTGATGAATACGTTGCAAGTATTTTATGAGCTCCAATTTTCCTTCTATGTTATATTTGGTGCGTTTGTTAGATACTTTCGAAGCATTGAGTTCGACCTGATAATACATCTTAGTTTCTAAGCTTTTGCTAATGTTAGAGCTTTCATAAGTTGAAACAAGCCTTTAGATAATTCATGTTCTCCGATGGTGGTTATGTGTTTGCTTGAAACTGAATCGAGCAAAAGAGGAACTAGCTCCTGAATTAGAGTTATTTTCCTCTTGGTGTTGACTAATAGCATTTGACTCCCCAAGATTATTAACTTGAATTTTTTGATATGAAATATGTGGTTTGGATTGGCAGGCCTGATGCAAAGTCCTATGTAGGTATGGAGTGAGTATCCTACATTGAAATTTTTTTCCAAAGGGCAACAAGGATGGTGAAGTGTATGGTGGAGGCTGAGATTTGGAATATTTTGTAAATTTCATCAGTGAGAAATGTAGGACTAGCACAGATGCGAAAGGGCAACTTATTTCCATAGTTAGTACCATTTTAAACCAATAAATGTACCTCATTAGTTTCCTTATCGATTATCTTCTTTTATGTAGGCTGAAATAGTCTCAAGTTTGGAGTTTGTTATGTAAAACCATAACATATTCGGTTAATATTTCTTAGCTTATGATTACTACTATATTGCATATAAAATTAATGAAAGAAAAAACACAAACCCGCAGCATCGCGCGGGCGAGCTGTCTAGTGAAACTTTAATGACGATAAAAAAAATATTACGTTTTTGTTACAGAGGAAAAAAAAAATTAATTACACTAATCACTTATTAATAGGCTTTTAAATTTTTACAATTTCTACCATATAAATTAAATAAACCGTAATTATCCTTTCCACATGACGGGTAATTACCTTTACCATATAAATCGAATAAGATTAATTACATTAATGAACTTTTAATTCTTTACCATGATTGAAAAGATCCGTAACTTTTTGGGAAAAAATTTGTATCCGGCCATAATCAGAATAAACTTGGAAACATGAGGGAGAAGATCACTATGATTTGTTTCTGATGATTTTAATCATCGATCCACACTGATATCTGTGTGTATTAACAAAAATAATACAAACGACTATCTGTGTGAGATGCAAACATGTCACTTTTAACAAATGCTGACACAGATATCAGTGGGAAAGTAGCAATTGCTACAAATATCTATGTGTATTAACAACAATAATACAAACGGATATCCGTGTGAGATGCAAACGTATCACTTCTAACAAATGTTGACACAGATATCAGTGGGAAAGTAGCAATTGCTACAGATATCTGTGTCAAATAACATACAGATATCAGTGTCATTTCGACATTCACACGGACGACAGTGTGAAAATTCATTGTTAATCTGAATAAACTTGGAGAAGATCACTATGATTTGTTTATGATGATTTTAATCATCAATCCACACTGATATCTGTGTGTATTAACAAGAATAACACAAACGGATATCTGTGTGAGATGCAAACATGTCACTTCTAACAAATGTTGACACATATATCAGTGGGAAAGTAGCAATTGCTACAGATATCTGTGTCAAATAACATACAGATATCAGTGTCATTTCAATATTTACACGGACGACAGTGTGAAAATTCATTGTTACAGATGTATGTGGGAAATAAAATTATTTTGCAAATTATAAGTTTGTTATTACTAACATATATCTGTGTGTGTATAATTCACACAGATATCAGTATAAGTTAAATATTTAGTACATACAGACATCTGTGAGAAAGTCTAGCCACACTGATTTCAGTGTGTAAAAGTGTGAGCATGTTCTTATGTAGGACCCAGTCATTCAATTCACACAGATATCTGTATCTACAAGTTAAAACCCACTGATTTTTTATCAGTGTGAGAGTCAGTGTGTTTAAAATCTGTGTGCATTGCTCTTTTTGCTAGTAGTGATTTCTGAATCCACTTCTATACATGTAGGCTCTACATCTTCATTTCCTTCCTCCTTATCCACCATGACAAAATGCTTCTCCTTCTTTTTATAAGTGCAGTTACAGATTTTGTGCATATAACTTCCATATTCGAACAAGCCCTCAAATATAGCTTCATATGAAATGAATACCCTAACTGGTTCACTCAATGATAGGAGCATATAATGCGACGTTTATAATGTTTATCTTAACATATTTTGTTAAGTTATTGTCTTTAACTTAATCATTTTAACTTAGTTTTCATTTTCTAGGTACTATGGAGCAAATGAGACACTTAAGGAGCTAAATGAAGTCTCAAAAGCTAGAAATGACATATGCAAGGCACAAGGGACGCCGTACGCATAAATGAGGAAAATGGCGAAATGGATGCATTCTCAATCCTACTAAGAAAAGGAATCTCAATTGAAGTAGGATTCAGAAGTTTAGTTGGATTCAAAATCTTAAAATCATGGAATTAAAAGCCCTACTTCGATTAGGAAACCTAATGTCACAAGGAATCCTTATTGTACAAGAAGTTCTTGAGAAGGTTCTGGAAACATCAAGAATAATTTCGGCAAAGAAATTCTTGTTGAACTACTAAACATGTTGGCATGAAGAGTCCTGATGATGCCAGGAGACCTGAGTGGACAATGAGATATCAAGAATGTTAATGAAGCTTCTAGAAGATGTCTACAATGTCATGTGGAAAGGAGGTGGACGTTGCAATCTGTATTTGACATGGAAAGAAGAATAAATATCAAACAAGGATTCTTTATTGAACTCTATCATGTTTTGCCGTGAAATCAAGAAGGCTCTAGAAGATAGAGACGTCACAAAACTCTAAACTCAATGTTGGATATGATTTTGAATATGTGATGTAGTTTTGATGATGTTAAATTATTTAATTGGTTCAAGGATTTGTCAAACAATTAGAAAATACAAACCTTTGGACTTGGAAAACTAAATCAGACTTGAAAAAGGACACAAGGGGGGACGTCTCATATATGTAGATGCACAATTCAACATTACTGATCATCCATTCTTTCATTCTCTCAAAGCAAACACCTAAGATCTCTCTCTATTTTGTGTTTTCACATCCTAAGGAAGAAAGTCGTGAGCACCACCATCCTCTGCCGTCATCTCCACCTTGTGCAGCCACCTTAGAGTTGTCTTATACCTTTTGAAGCTTGAATAGACATCATTAAGGGCTGCCATCAATGTTCATCTTCTCTTTTCACGGTTTTTCCATCCTTTTGTAATAGAAAAATACTTATGTTTTCTTTTAAGTGTTTCGAAAGTATGAGGAACTAATTCTATTATTAGGGGCAATTTTGAAGCCCCATATTTTGTAATGATCATGTTTATGTATTCTTGATATTCTTTGCTTTGCGATTTAGTGAGATGATTAATTGATTTCGGTTTCTTGATATCTTTTATGTGTTTATGTTCTTTGGTTGCAAACTTAGAATTATATGCATGTAATTGGAGCTAGAATTAGGTTAGTGCGTTGTGACCCTAATTCGGAAGTAGTACCTGGCTGTATTTGAAAAGAGTTACCAAAGGATTGAGAGGGAGGACTTATGTTAAAACTAGAACCCTTGGCCCATACTTCGCTCTACTTCTTGGTTTATGCTTTCTAGTTGATTTCTACTTCATGTTTGTGTGTTTTAGTTAGTTTACAATTCGTCTTTGTTTACTACTTAATTGTCTTCGCTGTATTACTACGTGGGGCGCCTAGTCGGTTTTGTATTTTTTAATTTTATTTTACTTTTATAGCATTAAATTATATAGGATTAAGCTGTCGTGCAGATATGCAGATTGCTTAGGTAGCCACGTGCATGGCACGTTGTGATAATTTGCAAAGTTAACCAGATTTCACTGGTTTGCCCATATGTGCGAGATGAGAAATTGAGCGGAGTGAGAGCAAGATAGTAAGCTGTGCGAGATGGTCATTCCCATTGGCAGCTGTGGGTTGAATATCGCACATGGTGGGGGTTATGATTACACGCATTTATATGCATGTAATTATATCCAAAACACTAGAAATTAGCTAATACTTGAGCCAATTATAATGTAATTAATCTAATTTTATTTGTTGTGTAGGAAATAAGTGGAATTGCGGAAATCGAGAGAAAATGGTGAAAAATTGAGCAAAATGGAATTTCCGACAAAATGACAAAATAGTCAATGCGGGTCAACATGATCAACGCCATCAAGGGAGCGGAATATAATTGTCTCCGATAGTATTTGCGGAAATGCTTTGAGAAGAGAGAAGAAAATAGAAAAGAAAAAAAGAAAAGAAAAAGAAAAAGAAAAAAATAATAACAAATGACCTTGCTTTTCTCCCTCCCCCCCCCCCCCCCCCCCCCTATGTGCATATGTCTTTTTTCTTTCCTTTTTATTTTCTCTTTTCTATCCTCTTACCCTCTCTTGTGCTGCCATGTGGCAGCCTATCTCTTTTCTCCTCACATCCACACAACCCACGGTCTCACCCTTTAATTCCAGACCCATATATACTCTCCTACACCGAATCGAAGAGAGGAGAACCCGAGAACAGTGCCGCACCACAAAACAGAGGCAGCCATTTGGGCTGCTCTCTTTCTCATTCTCTTCTCCCATCCTCTTCTCCTCCATTTTCCATATTTTCTTTAGTTTTATTTTAGGGATTTGAAGGATTTACTCACCCAAAGCTTCAAAGATTCATGAAAGACTTCTCCTCTACAAGATTCAAGACTTGGGTAATTGTGGGAGTTGTAAATCAAGACTGGTCATGCGAGCTTTTTAGCTATTTGTGACTATTCTTGTTTTCTCCTACACTTCTCTTCTCTTTTGTATTTGAATTTTGTAATTTTGATGTCTATGATTATGGGTTGTGAGTAATTTCCTTGTTGGGGGTTAGGGTTGTGTCCCTAACTCAAATTTTGTGTAAAAGATGTTTAATTTAATGTAATGATGCAATTTTCATATGATGGATGCTTATATCTATTTTTGTTGGGTTAAAATGCATGTCTAGGAGCCTAGTCAACTCTAGGGTTTGTATTTTGAGCATGTCTAGGACGGAGTTAGAGGCTTGACTCCCTCTAATTCCTAAGCTAGAAACCTTCAATTTCGTATTCGAGGGGTTATAAGCATGGTGATTTACACCCGTTGCGTGATTGCGCGGGCGGGTTGCTTAGTAGTCTAATTCCTCAATCTCTACGCCTCTTGATGTGAATTAGTGACCCTTGAACCGGCTCTAATTCATGCCAAGTGAGTTTCTACGGCCCTTGAACCGGAGTAGGAAACGGCCCTCGAACCGGAGTAGGAATACCATGAAAGGGAATTTCGGTCCTTGAGCCTTGAACTGCCTTGGATACGACTACCGCCAAAGTAGGAATTTGCATCTACATTAAATTAGCTTCCGACACATAGAATTTGGGTGAAGGAGCCTCCCTAACACCCGACATTCCCATTTATTTGGTTACACTTTTATTAATTTATTTGCATTTTTATTAATTGCTTTACATTTTCATTACATTTTGTTAATCTAAAATCAACTCTCAAAATATTGAACTCCAACTCATTGTAAATATTCATCACTAGGCTCTTAGTTTTGATTAGGCTTTGGTGAAAATCAAAGCTGAGCATTGCTAAGGCTTGGTGCCTTAGATTAGCATTTTTATTTATTTTCTTTTTTTCTTTTTCCTTTATTTGCTTAGTGACTTTAGTTCCGACTATCCAAGGATTGTGGGTTAGCCACTAATCCCCGTGGTACGATAATTTTGGGCTTAATATTTCCCTATCTTGACACGATTCGTACGCTTGCGAGAGTTTATGAGTCAAGTCAGGTTACAACGGAGAGGGATTAGTTGGCTCTCGTTAGTTCAAGGTCGTTCTAGCAATCAGAGCTCCGTTTTCGGCTAGAGAATTTTGGCAAGTTGATTTGGGTAATACTTCTTTTCTTAGGCTTTGTTATAGTTCATGGGTGGAATGTGAGATTATATGTTAGACTCATGACCGAGTATGAATGAATTTTTGATGGGTTTCTAGTTGCTAATGGAAATTTGCAAACTTTCTCATTTGAGGCACAACCGTACCAGTAATTCTTTTCTTGTTTATAATAATAACTAATTTGTTCAAGTAAATCCAGAATATGTGTCTGGCCCAAACTCTAGGTTACTTGACCTAGTTGTAATAGGGTTATGAGTGTTTGAGCCCAAAAGTAATTTTGGCAAGATCCTTTAGTGGATTTAGCACAGCGGGCCGATACTTGCGGCCCAAAAATAAGCTTACTCGGGTTTGGGTTACAGCTTCACCCATTCCGTGATTCATGAGGAAAACGAAGCCTTATTGGAGTCGGGTAGCGGGGATTGAATAGGAAACTTCAATCAATATTTCTTCTATGACAAGGAACAGTCGAAACCCTAGGTATATATACCAGGTTTTAAGGACGAAAAAAGGATCTCTCTCAAATCAATCAATCCCAGCGATTACAAAGCCTCCCCGGAGAAAACCTTCAACCTCACTGAAACCCGGTGACCGCGCGCCAGTCCTAGTCTCTCCAAGAGCCGACTGTCAGCATCACCAGATCAACCCGGTGACCGTACTTCCAGTCCCAGTCTCTCCAAGAGTCGACTGCCAGTGCCACTGCCACCAATACTACCAGCGAAGCAAGGGTAACGCCCTCACAACCCAGCGAAGCTAAAGTCACGCTTTAGCGCAACCCGTGCTTTCTCCAAACTTCCCAGTGATTGTTCTGCTTAGTCTACAATACTAAGTATCGATTCGGTGACGTGAAGAGATCACACCCAAAGTCCTTATCCGTAAGGCAGAAAGTCCTTTCTCGGAAGGCTAGAGAAGAACCTTGTGGCGAGGTTGGTGCTCTCCTCGTCCACAACGCTTGAAGAAGAAGTCAGGTCAAGGGACTCCCCCGACGACTGCACCCCACGGTGCTGGCACACCCGCAATCACAGCAGCAAAAGAGACAGTTTGCAGGCCAACTGGTTTCCGCGTCAAACATTTTGGCACACCCAGTGGGACTAACTAGTGTCTCTTCGTCAGCATTAGCCATTGGGAAGTCAAGCGAAAATCCTTACCAGAAGGTTTATGCTAACTGCTCAAAGCATAAGACCTCCAGTCACAAGCCGCATTCTCGCGCGGATTGTCGTGGTCTTTCTGAAGAACAAGTGACTAAAAGATTCTCTCTTCATTCCCAATCCTCCGATATGTCAACCGAACAGGGAGAGAATCACCCTACCTCTATTGAGGGTCAAGCTGTCACTACTAATCAGGCCAGCGAGCCTGTTAACACTACCGCTGTCTCCAATACAGTGGGAAGTGAAGAAAGAGAGGCTTTCGTTGCGAAGCCTATTCCAGAGGGAGCGACCTCTGAGGTCAGTTTCGCGATCATCCTGGAGAATATTGAAAATCATCGCAAGAAGATAGCTGCTGATCTTGAAAGGGAAACCGCGAAGACAGACCGGATCATACGCGAAATAAACCAGCGTATTTCCCGACAGGCTGAGGATACTAAGCAACATATTGCACAAACAGAGAGTGCATTGAGGGCTCATGCTACAGGTATCGCAGATGAGCAGAGTCAGCAGCAGAAAGTAATCATAGAGGCCATTGCGAACCATACCAAGCAGACGGTATCAGATATGGCAGGTCTTCGCAGGGACGGAGCGAATCTCGCGACCGAGGTGGCCATGCAAAGAGCTGAGTTGAACCAAGCTAGAGAAGTGTTGAATAAAACGTTGGGAGATCCTAACGCTATCCTTGGCTCTTTGGGCTCCCTTGGCCAACCGTCTGGTTCGGGAAAGTACGTGCCGCCAAACCAGCGAGAGAAGGTTAGCAGCAATACCGCTACGCCTTCTGCAACTGTTGCTGCTACGCCACTAAAAAATAAAGAATAAGCATTGGTTATCGGCAGTAGCAAAGAAAAGGGCACGTCGTCAGGCGGACAGTCTGCCAGACAGAAGCAGCAGGCATCAAAAGGTAGTGAAACTTCGTCCGATTCCACCGTGTTCGTTCAATAAGACAGCGATGGGGCAGAAAACGTATATCAAGAGCTGCCAGGAAGCTATTACGGGATTGACCAGGCTGGTAACCCGGTCAAAATAACGGCTTTGGAAAAAGAGATGCCTATGCCAGCAGTGACTCTTCAACAACCAGCTACAACTCGTGTTGTACAGATAGGAGAAGGGGCAGCAACTGTAAACCAGGCAGTACCCTTGCAGGCTGCTCGCCATATTGTGGCGACACCTCCTCCTCCCCCTCCGGGCCCAGAATATGTGAGACGAGATGAGGTGGAGGAGATGATCCGGCTGGCTAATCCTAGGGCCCAAATGGACGGGGTCTATGAGGGGCCTTTTCCACCGCATATAATGCTCGCTCCTTTCCCCAGGGGTTATAAAAATATCATATTTTCTACTTTTTTCAGGGGAATACACCGAGAATGCAATAACTCACCTGGCCAGGTTCAAGGTACAATGCGGTCAGTATCAGAATGATGACATCCTCAAGTGTAGGATCTTTGGCACCTCTCTTTCGGGAGCTGCCTTTAGATGGTTTTCCAAACTCCGGCCGGGAACAGTGGCAGATTGGCCCGCAATGGAAAAGCTCTTTCGAGAAACTTTTGGAGCCATTGAGCCTGAGGTTGATTTGGCTTCTCTCACTCAGATGGCCCAGCAGCCTACTGAGTCCGCTGTTGCATACCTCCAACGTTTCCAGATTCAGAAGGCCAAACTGAACGTGATCCTGCCTGAGAAAGAGTTGATCAAATTGGTAATCAAGGGCTTAGAGCCTCGCCAGCGAAAGAAGCAACATGGCAGCATGATCCAGTCAATGGGAGAGCTTATCACAGAAGTGGGCAGCTTTGAACATCTTCTCAGAGAAACTGACGCGAGAAAGAATGCGTCCAAAGGGACATATGTGCCAGGAAAACATCGCACCGTTGCGGCCCTGCACTATCAGCCAGCTACTTATGACCCTTACTACCATCATCAGGAAGAAGAGATGGTTCAGGAGGAGGATGAGGAAGAGGAAAATGATATTGCTGCCTATGAGCTAACAGGGAGAAAGAATCCGGCCTTGAAACAACTGAAAATTGCCAAAGAACCTGTCAAGCTCAGATCAATGGCTTTCACCAAACCTGAGTTCGCGACATATACATATGATGCCAACAAGGCACACGAGATTCTAGATGAGATGATCGCCGCGAAGATGGTAAAGACCGACTTTGGACCATTTCCTCGACCAGATCAGCTGAAAGGGAAGAAGTACTGCAAATTCCACAACCTGTGGAATCATAATACAGCTGACTGTGTGAAACTCAAAGACCAGATTCAGGTATGGCTTAACAATGGTAGTTTGCAGGTCGAAGCCCCAGTAACAGCGGCAGCGCTCGTAGACCTGAACCCTTTTCCGGACACTGGGATCAATATGGTTGACGTGAACTGGTCAAAGCAGAACCGGAGGAAACCAACCCTGGATTTGAATACAAAGGGGCAAGGAGACCAATCTGACAAGGATGAGGCCCCTGCAAAGAAGAAGGCTGAACCAGTAAGCCAAGCCTCATCCATGGTCCTTTGCTCGCGATGTAAGGAAGAGTGTGGCATCCAGGTGTCACATGAAGAGGTGGAGCAGACATTTCGTTTTGGCTCTCTCCCGCCCATCAAGTGGGCCTCACCATCGAGAAACTATCAACCTTCTAGCCCTAGAGAAAAAGATAAACTGGAGTCCACATCATCCCCAAAGGACTCCAATCTGTTCAAAAAGCTGAGAGCGGCCGCGGTTGATCGGAAACAAGAGGAGAAGGCTACTACCAAGCACAAAGATATTCTGAACAAGCCCTATATCCCACCTGCTTCAACCGCCACCATCAAGGAGGGCAAGTGGTACACTAGGGAAAAGGGGAAGGCAGTGGAAATAAGTCATTCCAAGAAGAGGAAACTGCAGCGCCGATTTGGGGAAGCCAAGCGCGCGCTAGAGGCTCTGGACCAGGGCCTAATCAAACCTTCGCAGTTGGTCAAATCACCTGAGCAGTATCAAAAGGAGATGGAGGCACTAGCTGCTAAGCCATTAATGACTCCCCGCAGCTTCCAAAAGCAAGCGAGCTCAGCATCAGGGGCATCTAAGCCCAGTGTTTTTTGCAGGATCACCGACGAAAGGAAACCTCCGCCAGCTTGAAAGGAGAGTTCGCCGACTAGGCGACCGCATATCAGGCGCAAGTTGTTTCGTGAAGACCCAGAGGCCAAATCCTCAGTTTTTGAGAGACTAGGGGGCAAGGACAAGACTACCGATACTTTACAGTGGAGGCCTAAAAAGGTCCAGAGTGTAGTAGTCGCCCCTTTTGAGGCGAACATAGCAAGGGAACCAAAGTCAAGCTCTCCTAAGCAGGTTACCAGGATACAGGAACATGAGCAATGTGAGGTAAAAGGTCTTACAGAGGAATCATTGGTAGACCGGCTGGCTAAGCAATTCAACATTGATACCCCTGTCAACGAACCCAAGCTGAACCTGGAAGAGGACATTGACTTGACTCATAAACTCTAGCAAGCGTACGAATCGTTGTCAAGTAAGGGAAAGTATTTGAACCTTGATTATCGTACCTCGGGGATTAGGCGTTGGACCTAACCGAGGTAATTGGCGGTAGAATCACTCAAATGCATACAATGAAAAATAAAAATAAAATAAAGTAAAATAATATTCACAAGGCACCAAGCCTCGGCAATGCTTGGCTTAGCTCACACTAAGCCTAATCAAAGCCACTAACTTGTAGCCCAAATGAGTTATGCACAATGGAAGGTAGAATTTTGTTCGAGAGTTTTGAATTGGAATTAACTAAATTAAATGCAAACTAAAATAAAAACAAGCAATTAATTATCAAGCAAGAAATTAAAATTAGATTTTCAAATTAATGGGAACATGGGAGTGTCGGGTGATTCACACTAACTATCTTGCAAATATCGATACCAATTTCACAAATGCATGCATTTCCTATATGTGTCAAGTCCCATATCTAGTACCGGTTAAGGCTACTAAACCAATTATCCTTTCGGTGTATTGACTATGCCGGTTAAGGCCACAATCAACTCTCTAATTTGGGCATTACGCCGGTTAAGGCCGCAATATCTAAAATTAGAGGCCTAGAGTGCAAGATAATAGAGACCCAAGCAAGCTTAGCTACAATTAAGTTAGCTAATGATTACCACACTTAAATCCTAGATGCAACAAGATCAATAAGTTGTCAATTTATCAATCTACTCATCACAATTGCCCACAACATAATTTCAAAGGGTGACAAAGCCTAGAAACATGCTTCTAAGGACCAATAAATTCGGATTTAAAGCATACACAATGGAAATTGCATTTATTTCATTTAAAGCATTAATATTTATACAAGATGAGTTAGGGCTTCACAACCCTAACTCTCAAAATTGAACTACTCACTCATAATTAAAACAAGATTTAACATCAAAACCATGTACAATTAAAATAGATGAGAAGAGAGAGGATAAGCTTTGCCTAATTTCAACAATGCTAGAAAGCAAAGAAAACTAAGCTAGCTTGAATCCTCCTAACTACCCAAGATGAAATTAAGGTCTTGATGATCTTCCTTGATGAATTTTGAGAAGAGCCCAATAATTTAGTATGGAAGAGTGAGTGAAAATGGAAGAGAGAAAATGGGAAGGAATGATAAAAATGGAGGTGGTTGTTTGGCTGTAGAGAAGAAGAGAGAGGATTGGGGTTTTTTGTGGATTGTGCGGCCGAACTGGGATTTTCGTGAGAGAGAATATATATTTCTTCAATTAAAGGAGGTGGCTGGTTATGAAGATTGAGATGGATCAGGAATGGACGGCTGAGATTAAAGAAGAAAATAAATGGTCAGTGAGGAGTCTGGGAGGAGGGAGAGAAAGGGAAGGAAAAATAAAAGAAAGAAAGCTGCACGTGGGATGAGGAGTGATCAGCCATGCTGACGTCATGATGACGTCAGCAACTTCAATTTCCTTTTTTTTTTTTTTGTTCTCTTTCTCTTTCTTTTTTATTTCTTTTCTCTTCTTTATTCTCTCTTCTCAATGCACTTCCGCATATAATATCAGAGGCAATTGGATTCTGCTTCCTTAATAGTGTTGACCACGGTTGACCCGCATTGACTATTTCGTCCTTTTGTCGGAAACTACAATTTGCTCCAATTTTGTACCATTTTCTCTCGTTTCCGCAACTCCGGTTATTTCCTACACAATAAATAAAAATAAATTAATTACATAATAATTGACTCGATGATTAACATATTTTTAGTGTTTTAGATACAATTACATGCATAAAAATGCATGTGTATGCATGTAATCAGACATGGATGGGACAGTTATGACTGATACGTCCTGCAACATGGTTTACGTATTGCCCGCGAGGTATGCACTACCGGTCGCGAGCAGGATTGTGTGGAAGCTGAGGAAAGTAGTGCACAACCCTTGCAGATTACGTCAGCGGTCACGACATCTGTGGAGGAGGCTGTCTTTCTTGAAACAGAGGATGCCAATAGCAGCGAATTCTTCATGAGCTTCACCAGGCCAACACCTGCTATGGTCCAACACATTCGACCTTTATACATCACAGCGGAAGTTGGCGGTACCAAAGTTAGCAAGATCATGGTTGATACCGAAGCTGCTGTTAATGTTATCACTACCAGGACCATGCACTTGCTCGGGATCAAGAAAGAGAAAATCCAGTCTACGTCCCTTACACTCAAGAACTTCGCGGGGACTGTAACAAAGACCCTGGGATTACTTTTCTTGCGCATCAAGGTTGGCCCTGCAGAGGGAGTTTATGCTTTCTTTGTGACAGATTGCTATGCAGCCTATAGCGCTATTCTGGGCAGAGACTGGATCCACAGGAGTTATTGTGTTCCATCAACCCTCCATCAGGAACTCATTATGTGGAACAGGGAGACAGATAAGGCTGAGGTGATCAAGGCGGATCCTCGTCCATTCCCAGTTTCTGCGAATTATGTAGATGCCAGATACTACTTGGAGCATATTACTCCATTGCAGGTGAGTGGTATCGACAACAAGGGCCGCCCCACAGGGGTGACGGCCTCAGATCTGGCATAGTGGGGGCTCACGCTCGCAAAAGAAGGCTTGGAAAGGTCTGGCCACGCTGTGCTCAAACCCTTAAACGATTAATGGATTACGACCTTCCGGAGGAAGGGATAGAGGCCCTCCACTCGCTGTATGAACGGCTATCGTCGTACTTAGTGGAAAAAGAGGCCTATGATCGAATAGCGACCTTAGAAACCGTCAATGAAGAACTCTCTAATCAGGAACAGGATGATGAGGTAGAAATTCAGCTTGCTCCGGCAGCGCTGGACGATACACCCCCTAAGGTCAATCTTGGAACAACAGAGGAGCCTATGGAAGTGGCTATCAGCGCTTACTTAGAGCCTAGCGAGAAACAGAGGCTCATTGACCTATTACTGGAATTCAAAGACTGATTTGAGGAGAAATATAAAGATATGCCCGGCCTATCACCGGACTTGGTTTGCCATCAACTGCCAACACTTCCTTACAAGAGGCCTGTGAAGCAAGAGCTGCGACGAATGAATTCAGAAACCCAGGTCCTCGTCAAAGAGGAAGTCGAAAAAATGCATAAATCAGGCATTATCAGGGTGGCCAAGTACAATCAGTGGCTATCCAATATAGTGCCTGTTCGCAAGAAGAATGGCAAGATGAGGGTCTGCGTGGACTACAGAGACCTTAATGTTGCTACACCTAAAGATGTTTACCCCATGCCGGTAGCGGATATGTTGGTAGACGCCGTAGCAGGACATGAATTGCTGTCCTTCATGGATGGCACAGCAGGGTATCACCAAATCCCGGTCGCAGAAGTGGACAGGCATAAAACCGCGTTCAGGTGTCCTGGGTTCGCGAGCGTTTTCGAGTATATGGTTATGCCTTTTGGGCTCAAGAATGCTGGGGCCACTTATCAGAGAGCCATGAACCTAATCTTCCACGATATCCTGGGAAAGATTTTACAGGTTTACATCGATGACGTAGTGGTGAAGTCTAAGAGGAAAGGGGACCACATCACAGATCTCAGGAGGGTCTTCGAGCGCATGCGACAACACAAACTCAAGATGAACCCTGCCAAATGCGTGTTCGGAGTTCAAGCAGGAGATTTCCTGGGCTTCATTGTCCATCAAAGGGGAATTGAGGTCCCTGAAGACAAAGCAAGCGCAGTCATCAACGCATCCCCTCCGCGAACAAAGAAGGAGCTACAGCGCCTGTTGGGTAAAATCAACTTTCTCAGACGTTTCATTTCTAACTCTGCAGGTAAGATCCAGCCCTTCTCTCCATTGTTGAAGTTGCAAGGACATAACGAGATTGTATGGGAATCTCAACATCAAGAGGCTTTTGACAAAATCAAGGTCTATTTGGCGAGCCCACCAGTGCTTGTTCCCCCTCGGGCTGGGTTTCCACTAAAGCTATATATTTCAGCAGCTGAGGCTTCCATTGGCAGCTTGCTCGCCCAAGATGACGCGGAAGGGGTCGAGCATGCCATCTTTTACCTCAGTAGGACACTTACGGATTGCGAGACAAGGTATACTCCTATGGAAAAACTGTGTCTCACATTGTAGTTCTCCGCGTGCAAGTTGCGACACTACATGTTATCCTTTACTACATGCATCATAGCTCAAACCGACCTGGTTAAGTACATGTTGTCGCGACCTATTCTGAGAGGTCGCATTGGCAAGTGGGTACTAGCTCTATCCGAATTCTCGCTACAATACGTTCCACAGAAGGCAGTGAAGGGACAGGCTATTGCAGACTTTCTAGCCCATCACCCTATGTTGGATATTCCCCCAGTGAAGGAATTAGAGATAGCGACCGCTACCACAACTCGACCAGATTTGGCACGCATTCCAAAGTACGCCATATGGCATCAAGCCACGGTCTCCTTGCAACCCTGGGTATTATTTTTTGATGGTTCCAGAACTGAAACATTAGCAGGGGCAGGGATTGTCCTGGAAAACCCAGCAGGTGACCGTTTCTCTTATTCTTTCCATTTGGAGTTTAAATGCACAAATAACCAAGCAGAGTATGAGGCCCTTATCATTGGCCTAGAAGTGTTATTGGAATTGGGAGTGAGGGACGTTTAGGTACGCGGTGACTCTCTGCTCGTGATAAATCAGCTCCACGAGAAGTACAGGTGACAGGACCCGCCCCGAATTTCCCCCTGAAATCCGAAGTGGCCCTGCGGGGCCCACCTTAGAAGAAATTCTACCAAAAAAATTTGGCAGAACTTCCCCTAAAATGGACTACCCAAAACCTGTTAAAAGACACAAAGTACTTCAAACAAACCAACCTTATACTCCTGGAGCCACCTGCTCCCCAAATCACAACTTCAATTTCTCAAATAACAGTCTCAACCCAAATACAATATTATTCCCACAGCTTATCAGAGCAATATTAATCTATTAGGTATCACAGAAAACAGAAATAGAATGAGTACGCGGAAGCAATGCTGTTGGCTATGCCTCGACTCCATGTACGCCCGACCATAATTAACCTAGCCTGCAACTGGGCATTTGAAACCGAAGGGCCCAGGGGAAAGTACATAAAAACATTAGTGTGAGTGGACAAAAATAAATAATTGTAAAAACAGAAGAGTGTATACTTTCCCACATTTATCTCTTTAAAAACCCGATGCATGCAACAATTTAAAGAAACACAACTTTAGTTCAGCTCAAGAAAACCGACTAGCCCCGCTAGCCACAACCAAGCAAAGAGGAAAGAACTCTGATACTCAAGAAAATAAGACCAGCCCCGCTGGTTAAGGGAATTGGACTAGACCCCGCTAGCCCAGCAATAATATAATGAGTAGGGGAAGATGATAGTCATACGAATGAGCCACCCAGGCTCGGGTGATAGCCTCCCAGGCTAAAGTACTCCCATATACTCCCGTTATATACCCACACGCCACTATGTGTAGCGATTAGGATACTGGGCTTCAGCATTACTGTCACAAAGACAGTAACTAGCGCCACAAAGGCGGACGGGCTTCGGTGATCCCATCACCTCGCCACAAAGGCGGACGAATCAATGCTAGCAATGATAATACTCACCCAAAGTATGGCAAAAGAAAATCCGAAAACCGCATAAATCCATAAAGCCTCCCCAACTCTCGCAAATGAATTTCCAACGACGTGTCCCACACGCCAAGAGTATCTCCATAATTCGAACAAAACCAATTTCCAAAATCATCATCAAGGCATCCCCAATGCCAAAACAGAAAGTCGATAAAATAAATAAGAAATAACTTCATCGAAATCCCATTTCGAAAATCTTTCCAAAAATCTCAAATCAACGAATAGAAATATACTTAAAAAGTATAATTCCGGAAATCACCTCGGAAGAGAATTCATTGACAATCACAATATCATAATTAAAGAAAGATTTATAAAGAATTTCTGAAAATCAATTCATATTCTCAAAAACAACTCGTAAATCCAAATCCGAGCATAATAGATTCGTTTCAGAAATTCATATGGAAAAACAATGCCAAAATTATAATCCAAACCAAATATTAGGTCCGATGAATAAAACGATAATTAAATAAATCAATAATTTCAAAATAAATGCATGCATCATTATTTAAAACAAAAGTCCACTCACTGTACTAGTTGGTGACCATGCAAACGAGTTCATTCGTCAAGCAGTAGCTCGATATATCGTCCTGTACACAAGTACACTTCCGTAAACGACAATTCGAATAAATAATTACGAACCTAAACGAAACCCGAAAATCCCTATCTCCATTACTTCTCGGATTCAACCCAAATCACACCCATAACACCAATTCCTCGATTTACATATTCCACAACGAAAACGATAGAAATCAGACGGCCGGATTTCCCACAATTAAATCACAAAACTCCGAACTTCGGAAAATCACAAACAATTCCAAACTCCTCCAAAATTCACCAAACTTCACATACAAACTCTACAACATTTATAGGATTTAATTGGGCTAAAACAGGAATTAAAAACCAACCGTACACCGCCTCCACGCGCCACCCACAGTGGCGGCGAGTGGGGCCCACGCGCCGGTGGCCACCACCTCCGATGGCCACCAAATTCAGGCAGCACCACCTACTCATCTAGCCCAACGTTTCTCTCAACTACAACAAAGCCAGAATATGCCTAGAACTACCTCAACAATTACGGTGAAGATTATACCCAAAACGTGAACAGTGTCAAGAAATTCAAACCTCAAATTCTTCCTCCACGCTATGAATCGCTGCACAAGATTCGGGGGGTAGCATCTACATCCCAAGGCGCTTCCAAAGAACTGGACTTTATCGTCTGGGGTGGCCGGAATCGAAAGAAATCGGCGTTGACTCAAACTGCTACAGTAAAGTTTTCGGGCTTGATTCTTCGTTTTCCGGCCAAACCGCCGTGAGTTACCGCCGTGGGGAGGTTGTGTAGGAGTAAAGGAGTCCAACGGTGCCACTCATTCGTCCCCAGGTGGCCGGAATCGTGAGGTGGCCGGAGCTGCAGATCGCCGAAGGAAAAGAGGAAAACGCGGGGGAGGAGGAGAGAGAGAGAAAAAGGAAAAGTTACCTGCCAACAGTAGAAATTCAAATATATACTACTTACCGTGAACAGTAACTTTCATAATTTCGCTTATAACTTTCGCATACGAGCTCCGATTTTTACGTACCACAAATGCACGCGCTCGGTTTAACGTCCTCTACGACTTCCATGAAGAACATTTTCTCAAATTTTGGCCCGAACTAAAAGTCAACTTTTAGCGCCACTAAAATTACCGAAGCGACAGTAAAAGTGAAAGAAATTGTCGTTTACCGAACAAGTAACTAGTAAACTGGTAATTTAAGATACGGGACGTAACAACAGGTGTGCAAGCTGTTTGCTCGTTCCATATTTGAATCGCGCCATCGAGCTACTGGATCAGTTTGATGACGCAGATTTGGAATACATTCCTCGCGAGCGCAATTTTGCGGCCAATGAGCTTGCTCAACTGGCTACAGGCATTACATTGAAATATGGGGTTCGCGAGCGCATTCTGAAAGTCGAGCGCCGCACGCTGCCTTCGTGGCTCGCTCGGCCTGACCCGCCTGACGATCTGGTCGTCGCAGTCCTAGAGCCTATTAACGTCGATTGGCGAATCCCATTGATCGATTACCTCAAACAGCCAGACCCTACAGCAGACAGGAAGATTTGTTTTCTTGCCTTAAACTATTTCCTCAGGGGTGACGAGCTGCGCCGCCGTGGGGAAGATGGCATAGACTTTCGATGTGTCTATGGCCGCGAAGCAAAGCGTTTAATGCGCGAAGCACATGCAGGAGTATGTGGCGCCCATCAAGCGGGCCCTAAGATGCGTTGGCTTATCCGCAGACATGGGTATTATTGGCCCAACATTTTGAAGGACTGTATCACGTTCGCGAAAGGATGCCAGGATTGCCAGGCACATGGTCCAGTGCAGCACATCCCCAACATTCCCATGCAGCCTATTATTAAGCCTTGGCCTGCACGAGGATGGGCATTGGACTTGATTGGGATGATTCACCCTCATTCCTCTCTCCAACACAAGTTCATCATTGTGGCCACTGATTTCTTCACCAAATGGGTCGAAGCTGAGCCTTTGAAAAAGGCTTCAGGTGCCACCATTAGACAATTTATTTTTCACAACATCATCTGCAGGTTTGGTATCCCTGAAGTGCTTGTCTCAGACAGGGGGGCAGCTTTCATGGGCGGTGAGGTAGAGAAACTCGTCAACGAATTGGGCATCCAGTTCATCCACAGCACTCCATATTATGCTCAGTCCAACGGTCAAGCAGAGGCCAGTAACAAGATTATTATCACCATTCTCAAGAAGATGCTTGTTGAAAACCCTCGCCTGTGGCACGACACGTTGTATGAGACACTTTGGGCTTATCGCACCTCCAAGAGGAACCCTACTGCTACAACACCCTATGCACTAATGTTTGGTCATGACGCAGTTTTACCCTTGGAACTCAACGTTCAATCCTTGCGCGTCCAGGATCAGCATCACTTGATCGGCGAAGATTATGTCCAAGCGATGTGGCAAGAGCACGAAGACTTGAGCGAGCAGCGCTTAGCGGCTCTGGATCATTTAGTGATGGAAAAATAGCGTATCGCCCGCGCCTATGATAAGAGGACGCGTGGCCGTAGTTACAAAGAGGGCGACCTTGTTTGGAAAGCTGTTCTGCCCTTTGGCGAGAAGTTGACCGGTCGTGATAAATGGACTCCGCGATGGGAAGTACCCTTTGTTGTTCACCGCATTCTGGAGCGCGGGGCCTTTCACCTCAAAGATTTGGACGGCGACATCCATCGCAATCCCATCAATGGGCGGTTCCTGAAGAAATATTACCCTAGTGTTTGGGAATACGAGGACCCTCCAGATCCGCCTTCTTCCTACACTGGGGGGCAACCATAGTCTTCCTCGGCTCCCATCATCCCTTCATATTCAGGCCTCTCCTGTGGCCTTAGTTTCATGGATTTGCTTCGCCTACGAACACTAGGGGGGCAACACTCTATACAATTATTTCAAATCCCTTGACAATATGTGTTAAGAATATATGTAATGGCCTATGCATGAGGCCTTATGTTATAACAGTTTTTTTGAAACAATATGTGTAATCCCTTGACAATATGTGTTAAGAATATATGTAATGGCCTATGCATGAGGCCTTATTTTATAACAGTTTTTTTGAAACAATACTCAGAAACTTTCATTCATAAAGTGGCTTTGCGGCCAGAAACTTTCATTCATAAAGTGGCTTTGCGGCCAGAAGCAGTTCAAATCAAAACAATTACATTTGCGGTTTACAAGGCCAAAAGTGGCTTAAAAATCATAAGAGTTGCAGATATGTTTAGAATTTCTGGATCTTGTGGTGACAAAGGGGGGCTGTGCTATGATCATGTATACTCTCCCTCTCTTCACCCACATCCCTCCTCTGATGTGAGTCACAGCTGCTCTCATTTGTACTGGAGGCAGAAGGAAGGAAATAATCCATCGCAATCCTTCTAGTGGCTTACCGTCCGGGATGGAGAGGGTCTTCCGAGAGAATGCGACTCATAACCACATCTACCTCCAGGGGAATAACAGAAGTCTGACAGTCTGTCCCCGGAGGTAGGCTGCGGAAGAAGAACAGCCGGCCTCGAGTGGCCTTCCGCCCTTCTTCTGCCTGCTCCACGCGAGAAATCTGAGGAGAGGGATCCCTCAGAATCAAGTTCTGCAGCGTTAGGAGCGCCGCGTGTTCTTCAGCCTAACGGAAACCGGGGAATCCCATCCGGATTTCCAGAGACCAAAGACATGCGGATGGACTTGAGATTAGGCCATAAGACCTACCCAGGCATTGAGATTAAGCCATAAAACCTAAGGATTTGGGGTTGAGGCTGAGATCGTGAGGAGAGGATTTCAGAAACAAAAGGAAGAGAAGTAGGGTTTGTGAAACTATTACTGGGGAAGCCATATTTGCTTGAGTGTTTATTCTCCAAAGTACAGGTATTTATAGGACCAACTTCAGTGGCCTCGACTGTGCGATGGGCAGTTGGAGTTTTTTCAACGCCATCAATAAGAGTATCGATGGAATTGAATGCAAGGATCTCGGAAATGAAGATAATTGAAAACGCGTGGGAAGCGGGGCAATTTTCAAGGAGGTAACCGCTTTGTTTCGAGATTATCTTTTCAAACAGTTTCAATAGCAATAAAGGCAAGTTAAATGCTAAATTGCCTAAAAAAAAAAAAATTTGAGCATATATTTGGGCTAAGCAATGTGGGCTAAATATTTGAATTATTAATAATAATATTGTTCATACAAATATGGGCCTGATACTGGAATACTAGAGGCCCAAAAGTCTTCGGCCTGCATGGGTCAAGCGAAGAAAAAGCTCGTCCAGGCGAAAGCTAGCATCCGCAGCAGCTTGTGCGGCTTGTTGGGCTGCTACACGAGCTTGGGCCAGTTCTTGGGACAGCATCTTGAAGGCAGCAAGGGGTTGTTCTAATTGAGGCTCCGCATGGGCAAGCCTAGCAGTGACATCAGTCAACCGGGCCTGAAGGGCCTGAATCTGGGACCTCAGATGGTTCTTCTTGAGCGTCAGATCCCTGATGAGGTCAGCTTGGTCACCCAAGAAATCACGCGCAGTGTCCGTTTGACGAGTAAGGGTCTGGTAGTGTGTTTCGGTCTGCTTGGCTTGAGCGTTTGTAACCGCCCTCTCATTGAGCCCTTGCGGGAGATTCTGCAGCAGCTGGTCAACCTCTTGAAATTGGTCTTCAGTGACAGCGCCCTCGCGGAGAAGCACTCTCAGATACTCCAAAACTCTCGCGGGCGCGCCAGGAATTAGAATATCAGGACCCAAGAGGCGACGAAGGCCTTCTCTGGCATCGTCTACGACCCCAGGTGGGGTCACTTCGAGCACACGAGCTAACCGTTCTAAAGTGGACGGAGTAGGTTGCTCAGCGACAGGGGCCTCAAGAGGCTCCACGACAGGTACTGCTTCTGGCACTGGTTCAGGAAGTTCTCCTATTTCTTCGACTTCAATGATTTGGGGGGCATGAGGAGCAGGTTCCTGACCAACCACATTGGGAACAGGTTCAACAGGAGCCTCATCCGCTATTTCTCCGACTACCGCTTCTACATTTGGACCCTAGAAAGGAACATCTTTAGAATGACCAAGTCAAGGGTAAAGATAAAACATTTTTTTGTTAAGAGAGGTACCTCTTCAACTGGTAGCTTGCGGGAATTTGCTGTTGGTGCTGGGGCAGTCTCACCAGAGGTTGGACCCGAGTCGGGCACTGTTGATTCCAGAAGGAGAATTGGTTGCTCGCGGGGAGTATGGAGGAGCGGCAACCTTTCTTCAAACACAGGCGAGCTGTCATCTATGACTTGTGCCGGGACTATAACCAACTGCATGTTGCTTGCAGCATTGATCGCAGAGGGAGAGTCACCATTGGTTTCTTGGGCTTGCGTGCCAGACACACCCTCGCCGGCAGTAGAGGAGCCTTCCCTAACTTGCCTCGAAAACCTACGACGAACCTGAAGCAGAGAAACGTTATAAAATCATACATAGCAAAACAAAGTATCAATGCTCACTTTAAGAGGAATATTACCAGTCGATCAGCGACTGGTTCATCTGTTGCCCATAGATCGGTCCGGAATTCAGCGCGACTGCGTTTGCGCGCTAGAGCAGCAGCAATCTGTTGGGATTTAAACAAAGTCAAATTAGAATTTGAAAAGGCTGCTAAAATATACGTGCTAAGAAGAGAATCCTTACAGTTTGAGGGTCATCATCATCAGAGGAAGAGTCCTCTACTTCAGGCTTGCTCAGTTTTGCTTTCTGTTTAGCGGCCGGGCCAGTGGCCGGAGGAACACCCACGGCGCGATTGCTTGAAGGCGGTGCGCGTCCCTGCTATAGACTTCGAGTTAAGGGGAAGAGTTTGGAGGTAAAAAAATGATCAAGGAAACAACGAACACGCTAAGGCAATTACCTCTGGAGGATGCTCGCGAATTACAATTCCAGCCTGAACCAAGCGCGGGGCTCGCGCGGGTCGCGGAGCCGGCTCGGGTAGCGGAGATCTTGCTTCATCATCATGAAAATGAGCAAGTTCTTCAGTATCAGCGTCGTAAGGATATTTCAATTCTTCGAAGATGGCCGCTTCGTCATCTCTTTGCCTTCAGCAGTTAACAGAGACTTCCTTCCACCATTGATCATAATCTTCAGCGGTCCCATCCACGGGGACGATATTATCCGCCCAGTCAGGGAGATCGACCAGTACAAGCATGCTTTGTGCTGGCGGAGGTCCATTTAAGGGGCCAATTCTGCGCCAAGAGGTGTTGTAATTCCAGGCATCATAGAGGGGAAATGGCACCAATTGGATAAGACCAAACTGGCGAGCAAAATGGTTGGGAGCATAAAGCTCATAACTGAGTTCGTCAGCAGCGAGCCTAATGTCTGAACAAGAGATCGCGCTGCGAAAGGCTAAGCGCGCGCGATAGCTATAATCAGGTGCCCCAGGAAGGAACCCATTTTCAAGAGGAGCGGGGAATCTCCTATTAAGTATTAGATCGCAGTAGGGCATCTCGTGCAGGAGGTACAAGTATGAGAAACACTCAGAATATGGTGGAGATATGTACCTCGCCTCGCGACAGAACCATTGACCAAGAAGGGCATCAGCTGGTGGTAGCAGTGGAATGTCGTCACGGCGGAAGAATGGAAAGTAAGTTTGAATCCAGAAATCAAGGATCCAAAAGGGGCCAGAAATGCTAGTCTCAAAAGGATGCATTGTGGCTTGGTATAGAGTACGGTAGAGGGCACCCAACACTGGTTGTCCTAACCCCACGCGGCGGCCGTTGTAGAGGGCCGTTGCTAGAAGAGTCCAGGCGCCAGTGGGCTTACAGGCAGAAGTACAAAATATGAACTTGCAGAGCCAGTACTCCAGAAAAGCAATACCACCAGTCGCGTTGCGCTCTTTGCGATAGTAAGCCAGCCACCGCGGGTAGGAACCGCTATAAGCACTGCGACCAGTTTGGTCCATGGTTGATGTGAAGGTATCAGAATCAAATTGGCCATGCAGGTAGGGCTCGCCATCAATGGGCAACCCAGTAATGGTGAGGATATCCAACAATGTTATACTCATTTGGCCAAATCGAAAGTCAAAAGTATTGGTAGCAGTATGCCAAAAGCAAAGGAAGGCAGCGAGTGGTGAGCGATTCCTACCGCGAGGAAGGCGAAAGCATAAATCGATAGTGTGGGTAATACCTGCCACGTTCCAGCGAGCCAAATCTCGTGCTCTCACTTCACGATACCAGGAAAGCTCATCTGCGCTAATTTTGGAAGGCCAATGCCCTATTTTTGCCCGATGATTCTGCGCACCCCAACTATTGAAATCTGCAGGGGTCCTCCGGAGGACCTGAATGGGTCGACGAATGGGCAGGCTGTAAAGGACGAGAGCGTCAGCGGGAATGGAATCTCGTGGTGTCGGACCTAGTCCGGCATGATGGTTTGGAAGCCTGAGAAGCAGAGGTCTCTGGACGGAAGTATGGATGCGACAGCGGGCACCGATGTTGGTTCCCCAGGTGCGAGCGATGTTATCAGTAAGCTCTTCTTCCTGATCGATGATCACCTTCTTTGGGGGAGCCATTTCTGGGCTTCTGCAAAGTGGGTATGGAGCGAGAGTTTTTTCTGGGTTTAGGAGACTGGAAGGGTTTCTGATGTGACAGGTCTAGAGTGGCTGCGGTATTTAAATAAAAGATTTTGTGAGGGAAACGATGCGACGAAAGGACGTTTTGCCAAGCGAATAGACGCAAACTTCATTAATTACATCGTTTCGATCATCAGATGTGTCGTTTTAGTCCCCTTCAATCAGTTACATTTTCGTGGGCCTGATATCGGGGCCTGGGGGGCAATGTTTGAGCCCAAAAGTAATTTTGGCAAGATCCTTTAGTGGATTTAGCACAGTGGGCCGATAGTTGCGGCCCAAAAATAAGCTTACTCGGGTTTGGGTTACAGCTTCACCCATTCCGTGATCCATGAGGAAAACGAAGCCTTATTGGAGTCGGGTAGCGGGGATTGAATAGGAAACTTCAATCAATATTCCTTCTATGACAAGGAACAGTCGAAACCCTAGGTATATATACCAGGTTTCAAGGACGAAAAAAGGATCTCTCTCAAATCAATCAATCCCAGCGATTACAAAGCCTCCCCGGAGCAAACCTTCAACCTCGTTGAAACCCGGTGACCGCGCGCCAGTCCTAGTATCTCCAAGAGCCGACTGTCAGCATCACCAGATCAACCCGGCGACCGTACTTCCAGTCCCAGTCTCTCCAAGAGCCGACTGCCAGTGCCACTGCCACCGATACTACCAGCGAAGCAAGGGTAACGCCCTCGCAACCCAGCGAAGCTAAAGTCACGCTTTAGCGCAACCCGTGCTTTCTCCAAACTTCCCAGTGATTGCTCTGCTTAGTCTACAATACTAAGTATCGATTCGGTGACGCGAAGAGATCACACCCAAAATCCTTATCCGTAAGGCAGAAAGTCCTTTCTCGGAAGGCTAGAGAAGAACCTTGTGGCGAGGTTGGTGCTCTCCTCGTCCACAACGCTTGAAGAAGAAGTCAGGTCAAGGGACTCCCCCGACGACTGCACCCCACGGTGCTGGCACGCCCGCAATCACAGCATCAAAAGAGACAGTTTGCAGGCCAACTGGTTTCCGCGTCAAACAATGAGCTTGAGATATTCTCGGAGATATTCATATATATATCCGATTAATTGTACGATTATCTTTCCTTGTACAACTCTGATTCTATGTCTTGTAATCCTCTATATAAAGAGGCCCTTATTATCAATGAAAGTACGACTCAATTTTCTCCCAATTTTGGTTTTCCTTAAACACGTTATCAGCACGAAGCCCTAACACTGAAACCCTAAATTTGTAGCCTTCAAACCCCAGCCACCACCACCCCATATATTGAAGCCCTCAATCCCAGGATTCCAGAACCGGCGGCTGAACCACCGGAACCGGCTGGAAAACCAACGAACCGGCCACCGGAAGTATTAAACCAGCCCTCCAAGAAGAAAGAGAAAAGATTCCTACACGGTTCACCAGCTTCCGGACAACCTTTCACCGTCAAACTTGGCAGCCATCACTGTCCTGACCCCAGGTTCTTGGAACCGGAACCGAAACCAGATCCTCCGGAACCGGCCAAAAAGTGACCAGACCGGCCAGCCTAGTGGAAGAATTCCAGGCAAGCGAAAAAAAAAAAAAAAAAAAAAAACAGAGAGATGCAGCCCACAGAGGCGGTCCAAAGAAGAAAGAAGGCTCGGCCCAGAAAAGAAGAAACCTGACGGGGCCCAAGTTGAAGAAAAAAAAAGGGGCAGCAGGCCTGGGCCTGGGCCAAAGAAGAAAGAAAAAAAAAAAAAGTAGGGAGCAGCCCAGCCCAGGTCAAACTTCGGTCAACCACCGCCGACGAATTTTCTGGCGATTTCCGGCTACTTTTTCCGTCCAAATTTCCCGGCGACCTATTTCGATGTATTTTTTACTAAAAGTTCCCGTTTTTGAAGTTTTTATTTCTTTTCTCTTCTTTTTCTCGGGGACTTGCAAACTCCCTTCTTCTACCCCCCTTTCTGCATCATAGGGGAGACCTAATTAAGCCGAACTATGGGGGTTCGTGCTCACTCCAAGCTTGGAGCTTGTTGAGATCTCCAAAGTTAGAGTTTGTACAGAATTTATGATCAACCACTTACGTCATTGTTTCGATCTAATCCAATACCTCTTGGAATTAAATTTCTTAGAAGCGATTACGCTCAGAAATTCATAATTTCTTGGGAGCAACTACGCTCAGAAATTTTATATTTTTTTGTGGTAGCCTTTTAGGCTCCGAAACTATCCCTAATTTCTTGTTCTCTTTCAGGATGAGTAACCTGAACAAATTGGACTTTACTCCATTGGGAACAACTGGCTCTGGATATCACAGGTGGGTTCGTGATGTCCGCCAACATCTCAAGGCCGATGGAATCCTGGATACGATTCTCGAGCCTAGCCAGGACATGCTAACTGTTGAGCAAGCTCAAGCTTTGGAAGCAAATAGAGCAGCCTTAGAGGCAAATAAGGCGAAAGCCATCATCCTAATGACTAGTCATATGGATGATTCGCTCCAGTACGAGTGTATGAATGAAGAAGACCCCAGAAGGCTGTGGGTCTCACTCGAAGATTGATTTGGCAACGTCCGTAACTCCCTGCTTCCTGACCTATAAGTGAGATGGCATAGCCTCCGCTTCTGTGATTTCAAGTCAGTTCTTGACTATAACTCGGAAGCACTTCGCATTAAATCCTTAATGGAATTCTGTGGTAAAGAGATCACAGATGCGATGTTGATTGAGAAGACTCTCTCTACCTTCCCCGTCTCTGCATTGATGGTTGCTAAGAACTATCGAATCGATGTTACTGTTGGACGGATCACAAGGTTTCATGAGCTCATTGGAGCTATGAATGTCGCTGAAAAGCATGACAACATCCTTGTGAAGAACTATAATTCGAGATCCGTGGAAACAGAGCATATTCCGGAATCCAATTATAGTTGCGCCCATAAGAGAGGGCGCCAAGAGCGAAACCCTAATCTTAGGGATACTTCTGGACATTCTGGTCCATATAATCGCTCTACTTGGGAAGGTAACCGCCAAAATAGGCAAACACGGAACAGAAGAGGTCAACGTGAAAAGAGAGAGGGAGGCAACACCTCTGGCCATGTTGGTGGCACCACCAACACTAAAAGCCATCTAAATGACGCTTTCAAAGCGCCTCAATCAATGGAGTCTGAGCAAAGAGATGTATGTTCTCGATGTGGAGTATCCGGTCATTGGGTACACATTTGTAGAGCTCGTGAAGAAATTGTCACCGCCTACAAAGCATATTGTGAAGCAAGAGATGCTCACTATGTGGAACAAGAAGATCAAGAAGATGATCTAGAGTGAAGGGTTGTAGACTACAAATCTGGCTGGGATAAATAGATCGCCAATTCTGTTTAAGTCTTTATTTTTCCAAGAGATGTAATAGGTAATTGCCATATACTTTGTAGTAAATGCCATTGGTTTAGTTTTTCTTCACATAGGCTCATCCAACATAAGTCTGATGTCTAGGAAGGTTTTGAGATAAGTGGTACTTAAGCGAGCTTTGCTCCACTGACATCTCTCTGCTCACCTGGTCATATTTATTTTGGAGTTACCGAAAGAAGTCAAACGACTACCTTTGTTTTGCATTAGCTAGCGTTTGGATTAGATTCTCTTAATGGTTAAGAGACAATGATGTACTCCGTTGGCTTATGAATAAAATTTCGAGTTCTTTTTGTTATGACTCCATTTTGATTCTGAGCATATTACTTTGTGACTACGATGGCTGGGCCATCAGTATTAATTCAAGGACATGGAATAGCCCAAGTTCCCCTTGCATAATGGCACCTTGATTACCATCACAAAAACTCTCTACGCTCCTAGGGCAAATCGCACCTATGAATAGCCAACGGATTCCATGCGAAAATGCATGTAGAGAACAGAAATGAGTTTCTTTGCAATACCTCTAACGATTGCGAACAAAGGCGCATCTTAGAGAAATTTATGTGTCTCTCTAGTGGACTCTATGTCACTATTCGAGCTATTAAATCCAATAAAGTCATAAGAGAAGATCTCTTGGATTTAGACACATATTGGATTTGTCACGACAGGATAGGTCATCCTAGTCATGATATGATGATCCGTCTACTAAAGACTTCACATGGACATCCTTTCTTTCGAGCGAAACGAAGCATGAATCAAAAGTTAATTCCTGGACTAAGTGTGACCGCCGCCGCTGCCTCTGGCGCAGTCGTCGTCCACCACCAGCCTAGGGCTGGCACAGTATTTATCCATGACGCCATGGATGGCATCCATCATGGTGATGGCGCCCTAGGTGATGCTGCAATCACCAACTTTGCTTCAAATAGTGTTTCAAACGCTCAGGCCCAACCAAAATCCTCATTGGTTGCTTCTAAAGCCTCTCGCTTGTTTTACAAAGCCCGTTCCTTCGGGAAATTAGGACTGAGACCGTCCTATGCAAAGGATATGAAAATACTCATTCTGTTCTTACATAGAATCCATGGGGATTCTGTGGACTGATTCAACCAACTTGCAGACGTTTAAATATCTCATGATCATTGGTTGACACGCAAACACGCAGGTCACGTGTTGTGCAATTGTCCACTTGTAATGCTGCTTATGCTACACTCCTAGCAAATATCATATGACAACGGACTCACTTTTCGGATCATCTTATTCCGTCAATTGCACTTGACGATGCTAGAGAGTTTACATCGAAAACTTTCGATGGTTATTGCAATGAGACTGATGTTGGACATCATATTCCCATGAACACACCCAAAAGGTCTCGCAGAAACGACTACGATAGTAGTCAGAACATTGGTAATGCGCACCAATTTCCTTATATCCGCTTGGGGTGATGCAATATCTCATGCAGCTATGCTAATTCGTCTACGACCCACTGCCACTCAATCTACCTCTGCATTACAGCTAGTGACTAGGTACAAGTATTTTGTACTTACGCATATTTGAGTGTGCCATTTATGTGCCAATTACGCCGCCACAACACCCTATGATGGGTCCTTACAGACGAATAGGCAACTACGTTGAATTTAAGACTCCAACAATCGTCCGCCACGTAATGCCCTTGCAAGGCGATCTCCTTACCGCTAGATTTGCGGGTTGTCACTTTGATGAGACAGTCTTCCCGTTTTTAGGTGGAGATAAGAACACGGATGTTCAGCAGGAACGATAGGAATTGTCGTGGCCTGTCCCCACTATGTCTCATCTCGATCCCCGTTAAAGTGACGAGATCACACAAATATGCTGCAAACATGCCTGCAAGGAAGGACGTCCCTATGAGAGGACGTAGCGCCACCTTACACGGAGGTAGGCATGGCGCCAACGCCAAAGAGAGTGACATTCTGGCGTTATAGGCCATGGCCCCAGCTAGGATGCATGGGAGGCCCGTGGGTTCGAAGGATACTTTGGCACACTCCAATCCTTTGATCATTGACACTCAAAATCCATCTCATGAGTATCTTCCGGGTTATGGTTATCGTTGGGGGACGCCTCAACGTCAGAACCTATTCCTGAGAATATAGAGCTCTAAAATTACACTAGTGTACATGAGACGTGGGATGGAAACTCCATCATAATTGATGATGTAGTCACACATTTTGTTGCGCATGAGTTTGTTGAGTCTGATGATATCGAACCACGCTCCGTTGATGAATGAATGCCAACGTAGAGAAATTTGGCCTAAATGGAAAGATGCGATCCAGGTTAAGTTGGATTCTCTAATGAAGAGGAAGGTTTGAGCCAGTGATGCCAACACCTCCTAACATAAAACCTATTGACTAATGGGTCTTTGTTAGAAAGCGTGATGAGAAAAAGAGATGGCAATCTCGCCTTATGGCGCAAGGCTTCTCACAAAATGCCCTGGAATCGACTACGATGAGACATATTCTCTCGTAATGGATGTCATTGCACTCCACTACCCTGTCAGTTTGGTAGTTTCCGAATAACTGATCATGCAGCTTACGAATGTGGTCACTACGTATCTCTATGGGGATCTAAATACGGAATATACATGAAGGTTCATGGTGGACTTCATTTACCCAAGTCAAGTGGCTCTAGACCACGGAGCGCGTTTGCAATAAGGTTGAAACGCTCACTAAAGTGACTACTTGATTGGGAAGTGATAGGAGCATTTTAATGCGACGTTTTAACTGCATTTCCCTACATTTTCTGCGTTATTTCCTTAATAAAACTCTGTTTAGGAAAGTTTCCATTCTTCGATTGGGAAAGTTTCTATTTTGTAGTTTCTATTTTTCATTTTTGGAAAGTTTCCATTTTCAGTTTAGGAAAGTTGCCATTTTTCATTTTAGGAAAGTTTCTATTTTTCTTACTAGTTTCTATTTTCAGGACCTCGGAGCTAAAAAGTGGAAATGAACTCATAAATGGAAAGAGGAGCTTGCGAACATTAAGGGGAGCAAAAATGAGAAACAATGAGCCACAGAAATGAGCAGAAATGAAGAAAAGAAGTTTTCCTGCTTCAACCCGGAAACCCTGCGAAAAGGAGGAAAGCTTACCAATGAAGTTTCCAACGTTACTATGAAAAAGAAATGGAAAAATAAAGTGTTATGGCGTTGGAAGGTATCAAGGCTTGAAGTTGAAGCAACAAGGCCCAAGAACTCTCAAGACTGATTGGATTTTCGGCAAAATGGATCAAAGGCCCACAAGAGCCCATAGAATTAGGGTTGTGACGCAATGGATTAAACCCTAGAAGTCTTTTGCCGTGAAATATCAAGAGATAAACAAGGAATGGCGTGAAAAGTCAGAAATTACAAAGAAGATTTCGGTGGAGATTTTCTCGGGAGATTTTCTTGGAATGAAATATTCTTGGAAGAATTATCTTGTGTCTTTGCCGTGCAAAGAGAGAGAGAACAACGTGAGAATCAAGAAAAATCAAGAAAAAAACGTTGGGAGAAGAAATAGGGAGAGTTTTAAGGAAAGAAGAAGTGTGGACATCAAGAAAAGGTTCAAAACGTGTCTAGGTTCATCCCTATATTCCCTAAAGGAGTTTTGGCCGAATTTAAAGTATAAAATCAGAATATATCCATGGAATTTCGGCAAGATTATTTAGGGAATTAAATTGGAATTATATGATTGGTTGGACCACCTCATAGGGCTTATGTGGCAAGCTATCATTGGAGGAAACTATGTGGCATTTTCAGATTAATTCCATGGAAAATAAAGAAGAAATATACGGCTTGGAGACCAAGTTTTGCCGTCCCTATATATACTCTCTCAATGAAGACGTCTAGGGTTCCTCTCCATACAATTTACACTTTAGAAAAAAATCAGAAAATCTTCTTAGCATAGCCGTGAATTCCTCCATCCTCTAGAGCAAGCCACGAGTTCAAGCAAGGCCAAGGGAGAAGAAGAATTGCCGTGAGCATCATCATCCACCACCATTCTTGAAGCTTGCTTTCGAGATTCAAGAGACCACAACGTTAATCATCCATCTTCATCCTCCATCCACGGTGTAATCCGATTCTCCTTTGTAACCTTTGCTTTGATTTCGTTGGTTTTGTTCTAGTTGACATATATGTTTGAATGAATATTAATTTCTGGAATTTTTTATGATTAAATGGAATTTTCAGATTCATATTATTGTTCTTTGAAAGTTGCTTATGTGGGTTTGTTTAATTAAATTTGCGTTATAGATAACTTTTGTATTTTAATCTTATGTGGTTGCAAACACTTAGGGTTTCGATATGAATGGTGCTAGGTTTAAGAACATGAAATCGACTTTTCGTTTTGTGTAACTTGAATCAAAGTAGTAAAGGTTTTGAGCAAAGATCGAATTTAATTAACGAGGATTGCAATTAGGTGGACTTTTCCATACTAAGTTGTACACTTGAGTTGATAGCCTTTCTTTATGTGTAAAGCATTAAACATGACATGATTGACTAGCTTTCTAGGGTTTGATTGCATGTTTGATAGGATTAATCTAGGTGCTTTCGCTTAGATTAATTAGCATTGAAAAGTAAAAAATGGGAATTCATTTGCTTTCGAATGTTTCACATGATCAACTCCTTTCTCATGACTTAGATGAACAATATTAGGGTTTGAATCGATTTTAATCATATGTTTCGGTTTTTGATCTTTGTTCTCTCATTCCATTTGTATTTTTATGTTTTTGCATTTTAATTGTTTTGTTAACTTATTTTTATTTTCGAAAAACCAAAAACAAAATCCCCCCTTTTCGTGTAAAATGTTTATAGTTGTGAATATCTTTGTGAATATTATACTTTGTTTTAATTTTAATTGTTTAATTGTTTGACAATGACAGGTGTACCCTCAATCCCCGGAATAGAAGGATCCCTATTTGCTTATACTACTAACGATATTTTCAGGGTTAAATTATGCGCTTGCTATTAGCGTGTCAATTTTTGGCGCCGTTGCCGGGGATTGAAAAATCATTTGTCACTTTGTGAATATGTGTTTTGTTTATATTGTGACCCAAAAAAAAAAAAAAATTACTTGTTAATTATTTTTGTAATTGTCGAAATTTAGTTACTTAATTAATTAGGTTGTTATTTATATTGTTGAACACGAGTTTAATTGTGAGTTGTAAATTAAAGAAGGAATAGGTGAAGTCGTGTTTATTAATATTGGCCTAAACCCCTTATTGGTACCTAGTTCAGGTCCCTTAAGGTTGAGGGCGGCCTTTATTAACATTCATTGAACTGTCTTCACACTTAGGACCTTTTATATCCAAGTAAGTATAGCCTATGTGAGATGGTGTCTAGGAAGGGGACAACGTTCATAACGGGTTCTGGATTCAGAAGTGCTTACAAATGGGCGTAAACCACTATGTGGGAGTAGCCTATGCCAAAATGGATCATACCTCTTGTGTTCGTCCTCCCCTACCTGGCCATTTCAGTAAGGTTGCCCAAAGGATGTAGGAGGGACTTAGTGTCTAGACGATTATACTTGGGCCGCACGTCCACTTGATTTACCGCTTGGAATTAGATTTGATATCAATAATATTTATGACAAAAGAAAATGTAAGAATATGTTGTGATACATTAAGGTATATTGGATTAAACATAATCTTGGAAAGGTAGCTGTTACAGCCCATTGCACTCCGAGATTCCCTGTTCCCGTACCTAAGTGTTGAAAATAATTGTAAAATAAAAGAAGGAAGAAAAAAGAGAAAAAAAAAAAGATAATTAGATGTGAATAGTGACGTTTTGTACATGTATTTGTGTGAAAGTTTTGTGCATATTTTTGTCTAATTATATTTGTAAAGAAATAGAATTAAAGAAAATAAGATGGAGTTATGAATTTGGTTAAATACTTATGTACATACCTCCAATAATATGGAGTATTTGCTATCTCACCAAGCATAAGTAACGCCCACTTTGGGACATCCACAAAACATGGCAAGGCCCAACCGAGACATACATCGTGTAGCCCTATGTTCAGGCTACGCGGCAGTATCCGGAAGTCGCAAATCCGCCACCGGGAAGTCGTGTTCCCGCCCTTGCCAACATGCCTCCATAACATAGCTTTCTACATGTTAATTAGACTAAAGAATAGTTGGTTTTTGCTCCCACATCGGAAACAATGTAAAGGGAGAGCAATCCTTCACCTATATAAGGATTGCTCCTCCCACTTAGAAATTCCATTCCATTACATACTGTGTAATCTTGTTAGGCCGCAAGGCTCGACACACTAGTATAGCTTTCAAGTGGACGTAGTCTCCCGTTCATGCGGAGGCGAACCACTATACATCTTGTGTCACTCTCTCTCTCTCTCTAAAGCTAACTAGAGATCCCACGGATCACTAACGTTAACATTGGCGCCGTCTGTGGGAAGCCAACACAATGGCTTCGTCACCTACCGTGAGCTAAGTCTGCTTAGCGGAACTCAAAGAAATTCCTTCCCTCCTTCTTTGAGCTACTTCAAATTCATTGGTCACCCATTTCACTTTAGTCATTCTTGAGTTTTCATTGGTTCCCAGTGAGTTCATGTTTGAATTTATGTTTCTTGGCGGCAACTTTTGCCAAGGCATGATCAACATAACTCCAGCGGTACAACTAGAGCAGAAATGTGCAGAAAATTGCACCTTGAGGATGGTCAACACGCGGTCAACGCCCATAAGGCTTGGTCAACGCTGACCATGGTTGGTCAACGCCAGCAACAAAAAAAAAAAAAAAACTTGGCGGCACATCTTCTCTGGACACCCAGAGATCTTCTCTGGACACCCACTCTCTTCAACAAGGCCTCGTCTTCCTCGTTGCATCGCTCAGCGGCATGACCAAGCCACCTCCGCCGATCAAGGTTGCCTCCTCTGGCCATTACTGCCGGATAGCTTTGCATCCAAGCTCCACTCCCGCTGGCCCAACGCTCCACCTCCGCTGACCAAAACCAGCTCCGACTATCCCCGAGCTCCAACTGCTCCTCTGCTAGCTGCCATAACACTTCCTCCGCTAGCTGGTCTTGGCTCCGCCAGCTGCAACTCCGAGGCTCCGCCCAGCAAGCCCTCCGCCATGCTTTGATTCCGCCAGCAAGCGTTACCGCCAGCGAGCGAGCCATCCGCTAACGAGCCTACCTCCAGCGACCCCTCTGCCGGCGAGGGCTACCTCCCAGCACCATCTGCCAATGGCCTGGCCGTAGAGCACACAACCGCCAGCGGCAGCAGTAGCTGCAACCTCCAGCAACAACCAGCGGATACTTCGTTAGCCTAAAGCTCCGCCAACCTCCAGCAGCAGCTCGCACAACGCCATCCAGCGGCCATCTAGCGTTCAGCGGCTAGCCAATCATCCTCCGCCAACTCTCTAGCGGCGACGTTTACCGCTAGCACTACCCAGCGTTCATTTCTCCGCCAACCTCCTCCGCTTGCCAAACGCTCCGCTCCGCCAGCTGTTGGATCATAATTCATATACATATTTGTCCCCTAAAACATGGAAATTACTTGTTCTAAAGTCCAAATTTAATGTTGACTTCCCTAATCTTGTACTTTTGCTTAACCTTTGTGTTTCTTTATATATATTTATTATGTTTTCCTTATCATGCTAGAAAATGATGGAGAAAAATGGAAATGCACTAAAAATGTCAACTTTACACATTTTCCTACTTCGGCTAGGAGAAACCAAGCCAAGCAAGGAAGAAGGAGCGACCACCTGACCAAATGAACTTCAAATGAGCTGAAACCTTCCAGATCCATTCTAGACATCCTAAGAAACATTTCTTATGAAGAGTGCAAGAGCCAAATAGAAGTGGAAGGCCTTCAAACAGTCAGCCCAATTTTATGCAGAAGCAAAACTGGAAAACTGGACCTGTAGGGAGTCCAGCAGCGATTTCAGCCCAATGGCATGGAAATAAATTCTGAAAATTTGACACAATGATCTACACTCATAGAGGAACATTTGATATGAAGAAATTAGAGGCCCATTCTGAAGTCTTGGTGGATAAATAATTGAAGGAATAAAGGGGCAGAAAGTGACCTAAAAAAAACAGTTCAACATATTCCTACCCACATGAAGAAAGCTAGATGCTTTTCTCTTTTTCCTTGGATATATTTTTCTACTCCATCATCTTTAATATATCATCATCACTTCCATATTTCTGCACCTTCATGCCTTGCTTTCATTTCATCATTACTCCATCTTTTCCATATTTTACAAACCACTTTCATTATTTTTATTTCACTCTTCTTTTTCTTCCCTATATAAACACCTTCTCTTCTCACACTCAACATCAACCATTCCATCCCATAACATCTTCTTTCTCTCTTCATCTCCTTCATAAAATCTCCATTTCCACCACCACAACCTTCATCATCTTTTCCATCTACCCATTCCATTTCATAGACAAAAAGCTTCACTACTCCACCATTTCACCACTTGATCATCTCTACATCTCATATTCCATCATCAACCTTTGAAGAAGAAGGAGAGGAGTCTAGCATCACTTGAGGAATCATCATCACCATCACCATTTTCACCATGTCAATGCCTTCATGAGTTCATCTACACCATCCTCAACTTGATTATCACTAGTCTTTTCTCTATCCATACTTTTTAGTTTGATGTTCATAAACATGTTGAAGCTTATGTATTTGATTATGAGTGAGTAGTTAGTTTGTTTGGGCTAGGGTTGAAAGCCCTAGCCAAACTTGTAATGAATTGATGTTTGAGTCTTATTTGATGCATTTACCATGATCATCTTCACATGCTAATTCAAGAAGTGAATGCTTGTATTTGAATCTAGCTAATTTGAATACTTTGCATTTGTCATTACATGAACAATGTTTAGAGAATAGCTAGCTTTAGACATTGAAAGCATGATAGCACACTAGGTGTGCATGTGAGGGTAGTGAGTTAAAATCACCTAGATCTAGGACTGGTTTGCTTGCTTGATTATCTAAACTCAAATCTTTATGCATCTAGGAGCAAGGAATTGATACTTATCCGGTAATATAACTTGTTCTTGGGTAGTTAGTTTCGCACTTATCCGGTGGAAATTGATAAAATAAAAGAAGTTTAGGCCTTAGTAGTCTTATCCGGATGCTAAGAGGGTAATTGGATATTTGGGATTGCATTACTTATAGTTTGAACATCAATGCATGTCAAGGGAGGCTATGGTGAACAACCTAAAGCTCTAACTTCCATCCATTTTATCACATCTAGTTTAACATAGCCTAGTTTACATTTCAAGTTTCATTTTGTGTTAATTTGATTCGAAACCATTTTCAAAGCCAAAAATCAAACCACTACACCATATTGCATATATTCACCATGAACTTTGGTTCACTTGTGAGCTCTTGTTTATGACTTGTACATTTGCATATTTATCTAGCATCCTCTAGGTTTTCCTTAGCTAGAGTGGATTTTCCAATCCCTTGGGTACGATATCCCCTACTCAAAATCCCTACGCTATAACTTGGCCCTTATACTTGAGGGTGGCTATTTGGCTAACAAGTTTTTGGCGCCGTTGCCGGGGATTGGAGTAAAATCCGATTCCTAGCTCGGTTTGTCTTCGGGTGGCTAGAATTTTACTTTTTTTTTGTGTTTCAACTTGTGTTCTTATATTTTCTTTGTTTTGTTAATTTTTGTGGTAGTCACCTTATTTTCGAATTTGTGGTAAGTACTTTGATAAGTAAATTAGTAAATTGTGGTAAGAAAAATTGTGAGCTTGTTGAAAATAAAAAAAAAATTAATCTTGCCTATTTGCTATTTGCTTATTACTTATTGCAATTTCACTTTCTAGTTGCAAAATTAAATTTTTGATAGTTAGATTTATTTCTTTTGGATTAGAAGTTGGTAGAAATTTGTAAAAAATAATAAAATAAAAAAATAAAAAAATAAATAAAAAGTGTGTTAGTGTTTTAATTGTAAGTTGTAAATTGAGAGGAATAGGTGAAGTCTCTTTTGTTAATATTGGCCTAAACCCCTTATTGGTACCTAATTCAGATCCCTTAAGGTTGAGGGCGGTCTTTATTAACACTTGTTGAACTGTCTTCACACTTATGACCTTTTTCATCTTAGTAAGTATAGCCTATGTGGAATGGTGTCTAGGAAGGGGACAACGTTCATGACGGGTTTTTTTTTGGATCCAGAAGTGCTTGCAAATGGGCCTAAACCACTATGTGGGAGTAGCTCATGCCAAAATGGATTCTACCTCTCGTGATCGCCCTCCCCTACCTGGCCATTTCAGTAAGGTTGCCCAAAGGATGCTAAAGGGAATTTGTGTCTAGGCGACTATACTTGGGCCGCATGTCCACTTGATTTACCGCTTGGAATTAGATTCGATATTAACAATATATATAACAAAAAAAAAAAAAAAAAAAGGATTGTGATTTTTTTTTTTTTTTTTTTATATATATACCTTGCATTTTATTTTAATTCTAGTTATTTATATCATTTACTTTGTGTGTTCTTTAGGTGTGTATGAATCTTATAGCTCAATCAAGTGAAGAGCATCCATCTCCTCCAAGCACACCAAGTGACGATCAAGACTATATCATCCAAGAGGATAGTGGTGAAGAAGAACCTTGTCCCATCGGTCCACCCACTTTATTTCAATACATTGATCAAAGAGCACAGGAGTTGTTAAGGCAACTAAGGGAGGAGTGTCCTGAACTAAAAATGGGTGATGAACCAAGACCATTGAAGGACTACACCGTTCCTACTTTCACAAATCATCCGAGTTGCATTGTCTTGCCACCATGTGCTCATGCCTTTTCCATTATGCCAAGTACCTTGCAACTTCTACCGGCTTTTGATGGTGGCTTCACCGGCGATCCATTTAGGCACATCAAGCTATTTAATGAAGTTTGCTCAACGGTCCAACTCAATGGTATTGATGAAGACAACCTTAGGCTAAGGCTTTTCCCCTTCTCATTGAAGGATAAGGCCAAGGATTGGTTGTACAAGATTCCAGCGGCAAGTATTAACTCATGGGATGACATGAATGCCGCATTCCTCAAGAAGTACTTTCCACCATCAAAGAGCAATGCATTAAGGAATTCACTCATGACTTTTCAAGAGTTCCCATCGGAGTTGTTCCATGAGTCTTGGGAGAGATTCAAAGACATGGAGCAAAATTGCCCTAATCATGGTGTCAAGAAGTGGTTGCTATTGAGCACTTTCTATAATGGGTCAAGTCAAGATACCAAGAGAAGAATTGACAATGCTTGTCAAGGGAGCTTCATGGATAAAAATGAGATTGAAGCGGAAAGCGTTCTTGAGTCACTAGCCGAGTCATCCCAACTCTATGATAATCAAAGTGATAGAAGACCGGTAAAGGAAGCCAATGTGATTTTGAAAGATCAACAAAGAAGAGGAGGTATGTATGAGATGGATCCACCAAACACTCAAATGCAAATTGAGTTGAAGAGGATTGAGGCCAACATGAATAAGAAGCTAGACTTGATTCTTAATGCTCAAGGAAACCGGGAGCAACTCCAACCTATGTCAAGCAAGATGGTTGAGCAAGTTTGCTTAATTTGTGAGAGTGATCAACATGAGACAATGCTTTGTCCAAGAGGAGGTGCACTTCAAGTTGACATGGAGCAATGCAACCAAGTTGGTTTCCAACCAAAGCCAAGAAATGATCCATATAGTAACACCTACAATCCCGGATGGAGAAACCACCCTAACTTTGGGTGGGGAGGCAATCAAATCAGAGAACAAGGGTTGGGCAATCGTGATCAAGGCCAAGGCTTTCAAAGGCCTAGTAGTGGCTATCAAGGTGCAAGCTCCTCCAACTACAACAATCAAGGAGCCAACAATCAATACCAAAGAGCACCCTATCAACCTCCACCTCAAGCACAACCTATAGTGCCACCCCAAGAGTCATTGAAGAAGCCTAGTGTTGAAGACATGTTAATGAGTTTCTTTGTAGAGAACAAGGGTACTCAAGCAAAGCAAGATGAGAAGATCAATGTCCTTCACCAAAGCATGAGCAAGCTTGAGATACAAATGGGGCAACTAGCCCAAGAGTTAAGCCAAAGGAAGCAAGGTGTGTTTCCAAGCCAAGTAGAGAACAACCCAAGGCATGAAGCCAAGTCCATTACTACTTTGAGAAGTGGGAGGCAAGTTGAGAATAATGTGTACATGCCTACCAATGATGAAGTTGTGGATCCAAGGGAGCCACCCGGTTTTGAAAAGAGAGAAAAGGGCAAGGCAAGAGAGTTGTCACATAAAGAAGTCATCTTGGGGTTTAATGATGGCGAAGAAGAAGCTTTGAATGAGAAGACGAATGTCTTTGACAAACCTTTGGGTTTGAGAGTAGCTTTGGAAGAACAAGAAGTGCAAGAGGAAGCCTTGAAGAACAAACTTAATACCAAGGCCGGAACTCATGACAAAGAAGGCTCTACTTCAACCGAAAGACCATTCAAGAGAGGTATCACTTTCAATCCTCCTATGAAGATAGTTCAAGAGAAAGAAGTTTCCCTTCCTTATCCTCAATTTCAAAGGAAAGAGGCATTGAAGCAAAAGAATGAGAAGGTGAAGAAGGAGTTTCTTGACTTATTTAGGAAGGTGGAGATTAACATCCCTCTTTTGGATGCAATCAAAACCATTCCTACATATGCCAAGTTTCTCAAGGAGCTATGTACCCACAAGAGGAAGTTTGAGAAGGATGAGAAAGTGTGTCTAAGTGAAGAAGTTAGTGCGGTTTTGCAAAGGAAGCTTCCACCAAAGTTGAAAGATCCGGGTTCATTCACCATTCCATGCAAGATAGGTAAAACTTTCTTTGATAAAGCTTTGATGGATTTGGGTGCTAGTATCAACTTAATGCCTTATAGTATCTATGAGTCTCTTGGAATTGGTGAAATCCGGCCCATTGCTATCTCTTTGCAAATGGCGGATAGGAGTATTGTTTACCCAAGGGGGGTTGTGGAAGATGTTCTTGTGAAGGTAGAAGACTTGATCCTACCGGCGGATTTCATCATTCTAGACATGGAAGAGGCTCCTCTTCATGAAAAGGAGTTGCCTATCATCCTTGGGAGAGCATTTATGGCAACCGCCGGTACTAAGATTGATGTCAAGGAGGGATTGATGACCATGACCGTTCATGATACTACCATTGCTTTTAGAATCTTTGATGCAATGAGTAAGCCATCAAATGCCTATGATTGTTTCCGGATTGATGTTTTGGATGGTATTGACAAGATGGTGGAGAAAACTTTCATTGAAAATGCATCTCAAGATCCATTGGAGACATGTTTGCATCATAATGGTATAGAGTTCCTTGAGGAGACAACCAAAGAAGCCGAGCTTACGCTTGAAGCCTTACGGCCTTGCACTCCGCATTTGCAACCAAAGATGGAGATACCTCTTACTAACTCTACCCCTTTACTTCCATCAATTAAATGTCCTCCTACTCTTGACATGAAACCACTTCCTCCTCATTTAAAGTATGCTTTTATTGGTGAAAACCACAAGTTGCCCGTAATTATCTCTTCATGTTTGAGTGATTTGCAAGAACAAAAGCTACTTAGGGTGTTGGACGATCACAAGGAGGCCATTGGTTGGACTATTGCCGATATCAAAGGCATAAGTCCAAGTATGTGCATGCATAAGATCCTCCTTGAAGATGATATGAAGCCTAGGAGGGATCCACAAAGGAGGCTCAATCCTCCAATGCAAGAAGTAGTAAGGAAGGAAGTAATGAAGCTACTTGATGTTGGTGTCATCTACCCCATTTCCGATTCAAAGTGGGTGTCACCGGTTCAAGTGGTTCCCAAGAAGAGTGGCATGACGGTTGTGGCTAATGATAAGGGAGAGCTTGTCCCTCAAAGAGTAGCAAATGGGTGGAGAGTGTGCATAGACTACCGGAAGCTCAACAATGCCACAAGGAAGGATCACTTTCCATTGCCATTCATTGATCAAATGCTAGAGAGACTTGCCGGCCATGAGTATTATTGCTTTCTTGATGGGTATAGTGGCTACAATCAAATCCCCATTGCTCCGGAAGACCAAGACAAGACCACCTTCACTTGTCCATATGGCACCTTTGCCTATAGAAGAATGCCATTCGGTTTGTGCAATGCACCAGCAACTTTTCAAAGGTGCATGATTTCCATTTTTAGTGATATGGTGGAGAGATTCATTGAAGTGTTCATGGATGACTTTAGTGTCTTTGGGGATTCATTTGATCAATGCCTACACCATTTGGCCCTTGTGCTTCAAAGATGTGAAGATTGCAACCTAGTCTTAAATTGGGAGAAGTGCCACTTCATGGTGAATGAGGGAATTGTTCTTGGGCATGTGGTGAGTTCAAGAGGAATGGAAGTTGACAAGGCCAAAGTGGAGCTCATTTCCAAGTTACCACCTCCACACAATGTCAAAGCAATTAGAAGCTTTCTTGGACATGCCGGTTTCTATAGAAGATACATGAAGGATTTCTCCAAGATCTCTAAGCCCATTTGTGATTTGCTAGCTAAGGATGCTCCTTTTGTGTTTGATGAACATTGCTTAAAGGCATTTGAGACAATCAAGGTAATGCTCACTCAAGCTCCTATCATGATTGCACCAGATTGGTCTCTTCCTTTTGAATTAATGTGTGATGCTTCGGATTATGCTATGGGAGCGGTTTTGGCTCAAAAGAAGGAAAAGGTACTTCATGCTATTTACTATGCTAGTCGTACCTTGAATGATGCACAAATTAATTACACCACAACGGAGAAAGAACTTCTTGCAATTATCTTTGCTCTTGAGAAGTTTAGAAGCTATTTGCTTGGTACCAAAGTAGTTGTGCACACGGATCATAGTGCCTTGAAATATCTTTTGTCAAAAAAAGAGGCTAAGCCAAGATTGATAAGATGGATTTTGTTGTTGCAAGAGTTTGATATTGAGATCAAAGACAACCGGGGAAAGAAAACCAAGTGGCGGATCATTTGTCAAGATTGGTTAAAGGAGGTGACGACTCTTCCATTCCTTTGAAGGATACTTTTCCGGATGAGCAATTGTTCAACATCAATGTCAAGGAGCTCCCATGGTTTGCTAATTTGGTGAACTACCATGCAAGTGAAGGGAAGTACATTCCAAGTGAGCTTGATTACCAAGGAAGGAAGCGGTTCCTCAAGGAAGCACGCCATTATTTGTGGGATGACCCATATTTGTTCAAGTTTGGCAAGGATCAAATGTTGAGAAGATGCATAGCTCAAGAGGAGGTTCCTAGTATCCTTTCCCATTGCCATACACTTGCTTGTGGAGGTCATTTTGGAGGAAAGAAAACGGCATTCAAGGTACTAAGTTGTGGTTTTTATTGGCCTACTCTTTTCAAAGATGTATATGCCTATGTTAGTACTTGTGATCGATGCCAAAGAAGTGGTAACATTGCTTCAAGGAATCAAATGCCCCTCACCAACATCATGGAAGTAGAAATTTTTGATTGTTGGGGCATTGACTTCATGGGACCATTCCCAAGCTCTTATGGCAATCAATACATCCTTGTTGGAGTTGACTATGTTTCTAAGTGGGTAGAAGCAATTGCAAGTGCCAAGAATGATCACAATGTTGTCATCAAGTTCCTCAAGGATAACATTTTTCAAAGGTATGGCACTTCAAGAGCCATCATAAGTGATGGAGGATCCCACTTTCTCAACAAGCATTTTGAAGCTCTATGCAAGAAGTATGACATCAAGCACAAGGTTGGCACTCCCTACCATCCCCAAACAAGTGGTCAAGTTGAAATCTCAAACCGGAAAATCAATAGCATTCTAGAGAAGGTTGTGGGGATCACAAGGAAAGATTGGAGCACCAAACTTGGAGATGCACTTTGGGCATACCGGACCGCCTACAAGACTCCACTTGGCATGTCACCTTATCGGTTGGTTTATGGAAAAGCATGTCATTTGCCGGTGGAATTGGAGCATAAAGCATATTGGGCTATCAAGAAGTTTAATTTTGATCTTGCTAAGGCAGGAGAGAAGAGGAAACTTGATCTATGTGAGCTTGACGAAATTAGAATGGAGGCATATGAGAATGCCAAGCTATATAAGGAGCGAACCAAGGCCTATCATGACAAGAAGTTGATCAAGAAGACATTTGAGGAAGGGCAACTTGTTCTCCTCTATAATTCAAGGCTCAAACTCTTTTCGGGAAAGCTTAGATCAAGGTGGTATGGTCCATTTGAAGTTGTGCAAATTTTTCCCCATGGTGCCATTGAGATCAAGAACCCAAGTAATGGTAGCACATTCAAGGTTAATGGCCACCGATTGAAGCCTTACTTGCTAGCTAGCTTGGGAGTTGAAGAGGAGGTCATGTACTTCATGGATGCTCCTCTTGTTCCTCTTCATTGATTTGGAGAATCATCGGACCGACAAGATGTCTTTAAAGCAAAGCCCTACTTGGAGGTAGCCATGCTTATGATGCAAGTGAAGGATGATGAGTTCCCTTGAAGCCACCTTTTTGAAATAGCATCACCAAATTTGAAAGCATTGGATTGTAAGGCTTTCATGCCTTGTTGTGGGTGATTGTTGGTGACTTTTGGAGCACTTGTGGTCTACAAGGGGGAGCAATTCTAAACCTTCTTTTGCATTAAATTTCTTATATCTTACTTAGTTAGTAGTTTGTTTGTATTCTTTGTGTGTAAATGTGTGTTAGCTCTTCCTCTCCACGCTTAGACTTTTTCATTGAAATTGCTTTCAAGAAAATACTTTGTAACATTGGGGACAATGTTAAGTTCAAGTGTGGGGGGAATGTGTATTAGTGTTTAATATTGTGTGCTAGCTAGTGTTTAATAAAAAAAATATATATATAAAAAAATTTGGTTTTCTAGTACTTTTTGTGTTTATTCTAGGTTCCTTCCAACACCAATGATGAACTTGAGCTTAATATAAATGTGGGCTAGAAAGAATGGTTGGGTCTTATGAGCTTTATTTTTCAAAATAAACCATTATGGATCAAGTGTTTGATTTCATTTATATCCATATTTGTCATATCAATATATTGAGCTAGAGAAGCATAGTGAGACTTGTGGGAGCTATTACATGCCATATAGTGAGATTTGAGCTTAATTCAAGTGCATGCATAGTTCTAAGCACTAATTTCTTCATGAGTGAACATCTCATTTGCTTTGCATCTCTAGAACTTGCTTCATATCTTTCGAAACTCTTTGTCTCAATTTTACATCTTGAAAATGATTTAGGCAATTAGGAATCCACCATGGCCAAATGAGTATGCCCCAAAAAGATTGAATATCCTTAGATTGCCATTTGAGCCTTTATGTTAGCCTTTCAATTCTTCACACCATAAATGTTTACCCTTAACTTAAACACTTGCCTTACCCTTTCAAGTTTTCTTAATGAGCAATACGAGATTATTTGTGTCATGATGCTAAAATAAACAAGTTTGGGGGTACTCGGAAAAGAATAAGTGTGGGGGTATTCTTTGTTTTGCAATTTTACTCAATATTAGTGAAAGAAAAAAAAAAAAACAAAAAAGTAGTATAAAAAAAAAAAAGAAGAAAAAAAAAAAAGAAGAAAAAAAAATCTCAAAAGAATGTCATTTCAATTCAATAATTAGTTTTTGTTTAAGTTTGGGGGAGTGGTGAGAAAGTGGAAATTTTGAGCATCTTTAGTTCTTAAGTTCTTAATCTCAAAAGGATTGTTGCTTATTAAGTTGCTTGAAAATTGTTATTCCATTCCATTTCATTTCTTTAACTCCTCACCTTGAGCCTCATTACATCCAATAAAAGCCCTTTTTCATCCAAGATGTGATTTTGTTGATAAGTGGAGATAAGATTGAAGAGCAAGCATATGGCGGTATTGCATGAGATTGTTTTGAGTGTAGATTAGTTAACCCATAAACACTTGTGTGAAAAATAGAGTGAATATCTTGTGAGTTTATGGTTAACATGGTTTGACATGCATTCTCAATTTTGGTACGTTGAAATGACAAATTAGAGACATGCTACACATTTCAAAACGCAAGCATTTGATCCATGATCCATGAAGTTTAAGACTTAACTTGATTTCCATGCCCTATCTATATTGTGTTATTTGAGGAAATTGTTGGAAGGATTAGGTAGTTGTTGTAGTGTCAGATTTGGGTTAGTTTGCTTGAGGACAAGCAAAGTTCAAGTTTGGGGGTATTTGTTGGATCATAATTCATATACATATTTGTCCCCTAAAACATGGAAATTACTTGTTCTAAAGTCCAAATTTAATGTTGACTTCCCTAATCTTGTACTTTTGCTTAACCTTTGTGTTTATTTATATATATTTATTATGTTTTCCTTATCATGCTAGAAAATGATGGAGAAAAATGGAAATGCACTAAAAATGTTAACTTTACACATTTTCCTACTTCGGCTAGGAGAAACCAAGCCAAGCAAGGAAGAAGGAGCGACCACCTGACCAAATGAACTTCAAATGAGCTGAAACCTTCCAGATCCATTCTAGACATCCTAAGAAACATTTCTTATGAAGAGTGCAAGAGCCAAATAGAAGTGGAAGACCTTCAAACAGTCAGCCCAATTTTATGCAGAAGCAAAACTGGAAAACTGGACCTGTAGGGAGTCCAGCAGCGATTTCAGCCCACTGGCATGAAAATAAATTCTGAAAATTTGACACAATGATCTACACTCATAGAGGAACATTTGATATGAAGAAATTGGAGGCCCATTCTGAAGTCTTGGTGGAGAAATAATTGAAGGAATAAAGGGGCAGAAAGTGACCTAAAAAAAAACAGTTCAACATATTCCTACCCACATGAAGAAAGCTAGATGCTTTTCTCTTTTTCCTTGGATATATTTTTCTACTCCATCATCTTTAATATATCATCATCACTTCCATATTTCTGCACCTTCATGCCTTTCTTTCATTTCATCATTACTCCATCTTTTCCATATTTTACAAACCACTTTCATTATTTTTATTTCACTCTTCTTTTTCTTCCCTATATAAACACCTTCTCTTCTCACACTCAACATCAACCATTCCATCCCATAACATCTTCTTTCTCTCTTCATCTCCTTCATAAAATCTCCATTTCCACCACCACAACCTTCATCATCTTTTCCATCTACCCATTCCATTTCATAGACAAAAAGCTTCACTACTCCACCATTTCACCACTTGATCATCTCTACATCTCATATTCCATCATCAACCTTTGAAGAAGAAGGAGAGGAGTCTAGCATCACTTGAGGAATCATCATCACCATCACCATTTTCACCATGTCAATGCCTTCATGAGTTCATCTACACCATCCTCAACTTGATTATCACTAGTCTTTTCTCTATCCATACTTTTTAGTTTGATGTTCATAAACATGTTGAAGCTTATGTATTTGATTATGAGTGAGTAGTTAGTTTGTTTGGGCTAGGGTTGAAAGCCCTAGCCAAACTTGTAATGAATTGATGTTTGAGTCTTATTTGATGCATTTACCATGATCATCTTCACATGCTAATTCAAGAAGTGAATGCTTGTATTTGAATCTAGCTAATTTGAATACTTTGCATTTGTCATTACATGAACAATGTTTAGAGAATAGCTAGCTTTAGACATTGAAAGCATGATAGCACACTAGGTGTGCATGTGAGGGTAGTGAGTTAAAATCACCTAGATCTAGGACTGGTTTGCTTGCTTGATTATCTAAACTCAAATCTTTATGCATCTAGGAGCAAGGAATTGATACTTATCCGGTAATATAACTTGTTCTTGGGTAGTTAGTTTCGCACTTATCCGGTGGAAATTGATAAAATAAAAGAAGTTTAGGCCTTAGTAGTCTTATCCGGATGCTAAGAGGGTAATTGGATATTTGGGATTGCATTACTTATAGTTTGAACATCAATGCATGTCAAGGGAGGCTATGGTGAACAACCTAAAGCTCTAACTTCCATCCATTTTATCACATCTAGTTTAACATAGCCTAGTTTACATTTCAAGTTTCATTTTGTGTTAATTTGATTCGAAACCATTTTCAAAGCCAAAAATCAAACCACTACACCATATTGCATATATTCACCATGAACTTTGGTTCACTTGTGAGCTCTTGTTTATGACTTGTACATTTGCATATTTATCTAGCATCCTCTAGGTTTTCCTTAGCTAGAGTGGATTTTCCAATCCCTTGGGTACGATATCCCCTACTCAAAATCCCTACACTATAACTTGGCCCTTATACTTGAGGGTGGCTATTTGGCTAACACCAGCCTCATCACCGCCGAGCGGCACCGCTGGAAGTTCACCGCCGAACTTCGCACTTCACCGTCGAGCATCAGCACAGAGCTTCACCGCTGAGCTCCTCTTCCGCTGGGCATGACGTCGCCGCTCCGCCGAGCACAACTCCGCTATCGCTGGCCACGACCACGCTCCCCCAACTGGCGACCTCTGGGCAGCCTCTGCTGACTTCCTCCGCCAGGAACCAGCAGCGGTAACCGCTTCCTCTGCTAGGCACCAGCAGCGCCGAGCTCCTCCGCTGGCCTTAATTTGAGTAATCCTTCGTTGACGCACCAAGTCTCCCTCCTCAGAGCCTCTGATCTTGGCACTCAAATCTCCGCCAACCTTCAGTAACAGACATTAATTGTGATAATCACCCTTGATGCTCATTCTCATGTTCTTCCCAGAACAACCAATTTGAATCTCTTCGATCCAAACATCTGGTCCCTGCACTGAGGTCACCTGCACCATTGCAGCAAAGACATATCAAGATAAGCTTTCTCTTTCTTTATTTGGTGTACACGTGCCTATGCCTCCACATATAAATTATCCTTGTCCCTTATGCACACATATAGATCAAGCGTGCGCAGCCACTCACATATTATATTCAATACCACCAATGCATACTTAGCTTGGCCCATATAATTGCATGTCGGCACTTACTTTGCCATGCAAAATAATTACCTCATTGACACATAGCTGTCCACAATACATGTGCAGCTCCCTTAAACTTAATCTTGAGGGGGACCACCTAAAGTGCTATGCAAACAATTGCTAAACAATGCTATTGCAACTTTACTACTAGGCATCTGTACATATGTCTAGACAATGTTTCTTATCTCAAAAGCATGCTTCCAACATCATGGTATGTGTGCTTTCATCATCCATTCATGTTGGGATCACATACCACACGGCCATGCATTCTGAATTGTCACATTCTAAAACATGTACATGTTTACACCTTTAAAAAGTTTAAACGGCCTTGGGGAAAATAAACTCAATTTATACATGGTGTGAACACACTTGGCATCTTACAAATATATATTACTAATTATTTATTTTATCCTAAAGGGGCATAATCACCGATCACCTCCTCAAGTGATGAAATCATCAACCCCCTATTAAGATGCTTCGCCGGAGCATTGGAGCGTCATGCTTGGACAACTCCAACATGATTTCGGTACTTACATCAATGCCAACTCCGCTAGCCTCCAAATCGGCATAAGATAAGTCACTCTCTTATCTTTTCCGCTCTCGCAATTAGAGCTATTGCCATGTCTATACATGTCTCCATGACCCTTAACCATGCCTACGACATGTTCTTGGCCACTTTACTACTAGTACATGCTTGCTCTATGTGTTTGTCATTCTTTCATGCAGATACAAAACTTTACGAGTCCACGGTCTACGACCAAACCGCCAAGCGGTCAGGCAACGCCTCATAATAGCCTACGGCAGCCATTGATCCGGCAGCAAGGGACTAGTTAACACAGCCTACGGCAGCCATTGATCCGGCAGTTAACCCCGACGCTTGGGTACCAAAGATTGGGATCGCTTCCCAACACCCTCTGCTCCGTGCAGCTCCCCCTCAACAAACAAATTACCGCCCATCCGGAGGTCCGTCATGGCTGGGGAGTCGGGGACTCTCTAGCGGGCCTAGCAGGGGCCCACCCATTGAGCTTCCGCTCATGCCTTCCTGGCACCCCATTGAGCTTCCGCTCATGTCTTCCCGGCACCCCATTGAGCTTCCGCTCATGCCTTCCCGGCAACCCATTGAGCTTCAGCTCATGCCTTCCCGGCATCCCCTTGAGCTTCCGCTCCTGCCTTCCCGGCAATCCTCGAGCTTCCCGCTCACGCCTTCCCGGCATTCCCAATCTTCACATTCATGTCTACTCGACACACCACACGTTAATGGAACATGGAATTTTTCTACCATTTGTCGCCCGCGACAAATCAAATTCTTTTCACGTTCCATTAATACAAGCGGCAACCAAACAAACGCTTACCTTCGCAGCGCTCATACAACTTACATTTATCATATGCAATCCATATGCTCACACGGCCATACGCGCTCTCGAGTTTGTACGTCATAATCGATCGTACTCGACGCCATTCGCGTGTATACATCAACATGTATCACGCACCCCATACGTTTATATATGCCAACGCATATCCATACAATTCACATTTGTTGCTCAATGCAACGAGCATTCTACGTATGCCTGCTTTTTGTTTTTGTTGTGCAGGTTAACGAGTCACTTCTTGCTTACGGAGTTCGGGGACTTGTAGGGGCTCCGTACCGCCCGGTTACTTATGCTTGATGACTTCATGATTTGAACTCCCCAACCAAGAAGCTCCTCTTACTTGGGGACTTCGGGGACTTGTACATACCTCCAATAATATGGAGTATTTGCTATCTCACCAAGCATAAGTAACGCCCACTTTGGGACATCCACAAAACATGGCAAGGCCCAACCGAGACATACATCGTGTAGCCCTATGTTCAGGCTACGCGGCGGTATCCGGAAGTCGCAAATCCGCCACCGGGAAGTCGTGTTCCCGCCCTTGCTAACATGCCTCCATAACATAGCTTTCTGCATGTTAATTAGACTAAAGAATAGTTGGTTTTTGCTCCCACATCGGAAACAATGTAAAGGGAGAGCAATCCTTCACCTATATAAGGATTGCTCCTCCCACTTAGAAATTCCATTCCATTACATACTTTGTAATCTTGTTAGGCCGCAAGGCTCGACACACTAGTATAGCTTTCAAGTGGACGTAGTCTCCCGCTCATGCGGAGGCGAACCACTATACATCTTGTGTCACTCTCTCTCTCTCTCTCTAAAGCTAACTAGAGATCCCACGGATCACTAACGTTAACAACTTAATTGTTGTGAGTGTGTAAAATCGTATGAGTAGATAAGGGCCCTTTTGTTAATATTGGCTTTAACCCTTCATTCGTACCTTTCTAAGGTCTTATGAGGTTGAGGGCGGCCTTTATTAACATTTGGAGAACAGTTTAACACATGAGTTACCTTCCAAGTTGAGTAAGGGGCATTACAGATGGTGTCTTAGGTTGAGACCCTGGGTGATGGGTTCAAATTGGATCTCAGAGATACTATAGACTGTGCGTAAACCACAATGTGGAAGTAGCCAATAGGGGCGTAAACCTCAATGAGGGAGTAGCCTCCGTAGCATGGGCGGAGCCACGTGGGGACCTACTGGGTCCCGTGCCCCACTTGAATTTTTTTTTTCAAAGTTATGTAAGTAAAAACTGTATAACAATAATAGAGTTTCTCAAAATCATTGACAACCAAGTTGGTGTAGTGGCAAGGCTTGCATGTTTTTTGCAGGTCCCAGGTTCAACTCATGTTGGCGTTGGCAAAAATTAAACTGATGGTTTTACAATTTTTTATTTTTGAGAACATTAACACTTCTTTTTTTATGAAAACATTAACACTATAAGGACTTATAGTTTCAAAAATAAAAAATAAATTATGTCCCCAATCCCCATAATAAAAAATTGTCTAATATCTAAACACTATAAATCAAATTTGTAATTTTAAGAAAAATATCAATCTTATTGTAACTTTATTCTAATTTATTATCTTTGATTAAAATTTTTGGTATATGTTTTAATTTCTAAAAATTTCGAGTGCCCCACCTGAGATGAAATTCTGGCTCCGCCACTGCTCCGTAGTATCACCAAAATGAGTCCTCCCTCTCACTTACCTCTTAATCTGGCTATCTGGCCTTCTGAAACAAAGGAAAGTGACTTATGTCTAAGCGACTATCCCTATATCGTAGCTCACCAATAGTAGTGGTTTCTATTGGGCTCGACTTACAACTTGGAATCAATTGAGATATTAACTATGTTTATGACAATTCCATGAAAAAAAAAAAAAAAAAAACTTGTACATACCCTTCACGCGTAAATTGGTTTGTTTTATACTTTTTATACTTGTACAAACTTTTCTCTATTGTATATTTGTGAAAGTTGTACATTTTTACTTCTAATTATACTTGTAAAGAAGTAAAAAAAAAAAAAAAAAGTGAATAGTGACGTTTTATTGTATAAATTATTAATTTGTATTTCTTTGTTAATTATAGTCACTAACTTTATTAAATGGAGGTACAAGTCTAGGTTGAAAGACTATGAAAATCAAGCGCTGCTTGGGAGGCAACCCAATTCAAAAGTAGCTGTGGAGGAGCCTTCAACGCAGATTTGTTTTTTTCTCCCTACTTCTTTCTTTTGTAACTTTTATTTTTCTTTGCACTTTAGTTTCGTAAATTCCATCTCTATATGCTTAAGTGTTTCATTGCATGCTTATAATTGATTACATTGAGGACAATGCAATATTTAAGTGTGGGGGAAGGGATTTATATTTGAGTCTTTTATTTTTTTTGAGTCATATATATGGAAAAATACAAAAAAAAAATCGAAAAATGTCAAAAATTACAAAATTTCGTTGTTTTTGTTTTTGTTTTGAGTCATAGGATGCCCCTTCAACTGTCTAGGATGATTCTATATCTCTGAAATCATGACTAAAAGAGGATCACAATATTGAGATGATTTTAACATGGTATTCTTTGGTTAATTGAGATATATGAAAAATGTATGCATGTGTAGTGGATATGGATCTCGTGACCTTGGTACAAAATATGAGCATGTTAAGATAAGTTTTGATTCATAAAGCCCATGTGAGATATTTGAGCCATGTTCCTTTTTCTTCGAGTGAAAATGAAAAATATATATTCTTAATTTCTTGGCGATGTTTTGATGATCTCATTATTCTTTCATCTTGATTGATTGCTTGCCATAGATTAAGTTTAATGGACTAGAGAATGCTAGAATTCGCTCTTGTGCTTGTTGAGACGTTATATCAATACATGGCCCTGATTCTGGAAAGGATAGAGGCACCCTAGGAATTACCACCATTGCCAAATAAACTTGTGTCCCTATTTGTGCCCGTCGTGGGACCCTCCTAGATAAGCCCCTTTGAGCCTACATTAAGCCTTTTCGTTCATCACCCTTAAAATCCTTAACCATGAAGCTTAGTATAGTTACAACCTTACCCTTTGTTCTAAGAACTTAGTGGAGCTATCTTTTGAGACATACTACATGGGTTTGGTGCTAAGGATGAAGATTGAGAAGAGGTGAAAGTTCAAGTGTGGGGGTAGACTTGTCCATGAAAAGAAAAATTATGTGATAGCCGTGAAAAAAATGAAAAAGAAAAAGAAAAGAAAAATGTGTACGGCTAAAAAGAAAAGAAAAGAAAGAAATATTTATGGATTTTAGTCCCCCATACTTAGTGATTTTGGAGTTTGCTTTGAATTGAAGGCCCACTTAAGAAAATTTGGCCTTTGTCCATTTCACTATAGTTCAAGGGAAGTTTACAATGAAGATTGGGCCCAACATGAAGACATTAGGCCCCTTTTATGTTACCTCTAGGGGAAGTGACGTTTTTGCAATGCTTTGGTGGATTACTTGAGGTCTCTACATTTACATGTGCTCTCCTAGGTTTTTAGGACACTTTGATAAATCCTTATCTTTCATTTCTTTAAACCTTGAGCCTTGGCCCCATTACAACCCTTGAGAAGACCTTCTTGATCCTTAAGATGGGACAGCCCTTGATGTGGAGATGAGTTACAAGAGTTGAACCTATGGCAGTCCATTCGTGCAAGTAGTTGATATCTTTTATGAGATCTTTAAAAGAAAAATTATGTGCTTTCGTTTCTATACATATGTGATCTACTTTGTTTATCTTTCACATATACTTGAGCGATAAGCTTTTAAGCATTGCCATGATCTGAGAGAAGAAAGAGTGGATATACTTGTGAGATTTGAATCATACTTGTCTGAAGCATGCTGAGCTTAACCCCATCACCATTGTTACAACCAAGTCCTACTTATGTATGTGCGGATTATATGTTTTAATTAACTCTTGAATGCTTAAACATTGAATCTTGGTTGAGTGCTAATCTTGGTGTTGTGAAAGTAAGAGATTGCTGAGACAAAAAAGTTGAAGGGCAATAGAGTCATTGTATTTGTTTGAGTCTTTAATTTTCGTTGAGTCTTGGTGTGTGTCTTAGTGTGATTTTGCTAAGGGACTAGCAAAAGCTAAGTGTGGGGGAATTTGATAGGAGCATTTTAATGCGACGTTTTAACTGCATTTCCCTACATTTTCTGCGTTATTTCCTTAATAAAACTCTGTTTAGGAAAGTTTCCATTCTTCGATTGGGAAAGTTCCTATTTGTAGAAAGTTTCTATTTTGTAGTTTCTATTTTTCATTTTTGGAAAGTTTCCATTTTCAGTTTAGGAAAGTTGCCATTTTTCATTTTAGGAAAGTTTCTATTTTTCTTACTAGTTTCTATTTTCAGGACCTCGGAGCTAAAAAGTGGAAATGAACTCATAAATGGAAAGAGGAGCTTGCGAACATTAAGGGGAGCAAAAATGAGAAACAATGAGCCACAGAAATGAGCAGAAATGAAGAAAAGAAGTTTTCCTGCTTCAACCAGGAAACCCTGCGAAAAGGAGGAAAGCTTACCAATGAAGTTTCCAACGTTACTATGAAAAAGAAATGGAAAAATAAAGTGTTATGGCGTTGGAAGGTATCAAGGCTTGAAGTTGAAGCAACAAGGCCCAAGAACTCTCAAGACTGATTGGATTTTCGGCAAAATGGATCAAAGGCCCACAAGAGCCCATGGAATTAGGGTTGTGACGCAATGGATTACCATCGAAGTCTTTTGCCGTGAAATATCAAGAGATAAACAAGGAATGGCGTGAAAAGTCAGAAATTACAAAGAAGATTTCGGTGGAGATTTTCTCGGGAGATTTTCTTGGAATGAAATATTCTTGGAAGAATTATCTTGTGTCTTTGCCGTGCAAAGAGAGAGAGAACAACGTGAGAATCAAGAAAAATCAAGAAAAAAACGTTGGGAGAAGAAATAGGGAGAGTTTTAAGGAAAGAAGAAGTGTGGACATCAAGAAAAGGTTCAAAACGTGTCTAGGTTCATCCCTATATTCCCTAAAGGAGTTTTGGCCGAATTTAAAGTATAAAATCAGAATATATCCATGGAATTTCGGCAAGATTATTTAGGGAATTAAATTGGAATTATATGATTGGTTGGACCACCTCATAGGGCTTATGTGGCAAGCTATCATTGGAGGAAACTATGTGGCATTTTCAGATTAATTCCATGGAAAATAAAGAAGAAATATACGGCTTGGAGACCAAGTTTTGCTGTCCCTATATATACTCTCTCAATGAAGACGTCTAGGGTTCCTCTCCATACAATTTACACTTTAGAAAAAAATCAGAAAATCTTCTTAGCATAGCCGTGAATTCCTCCATCCTCTAGAGCAAGCCACGAGTTCAAGCAAGGCCAAGGGAGAAGAAGAATTGCCGTGAGCATCATCATCCACCACCATTCTTGAAGCTTGCTTTCGAGATTCAAGAGACCACAACGTTAATCATCCATCTTCATCCTCCATCCACGGTGTAATCCGATTCTCCTTTGTAACCTTTGCTTTGATTTCGTTGGTTTTGTTCTAGTTGACATATATGTTTGAATGAATATTAATTTCTGGAATTTTTTATGATTAAATGGAATTTTCAGATTCATATTATTGTTCTTCGAAAGTTGCTTATGTGGGTTTGTTTAATTAAATTTGCGTTATAGATAACTTTTGTATTTTAATCTTATGTGGTTGCAAACACTTAGGGTTTCGATATGAATGGTGCTAGGTTTAAGAACATGAAATCGACTTTTCGTTTTGTGTAACTTGAATCAAAGTAGTAAAGGTTTTGAGCAAAGATCGAATTTAATTAACGAGGATTGCAATTAGGTGGACTTTTCCATACTAAGTTGTACACTTGAGTTGATAGCATTTCTTTATGTGTAAAGCATTAAACATGACATGATTGACTAGCTTTCTAGGGTTTGATTGCATGTTTGATAGGATTAATCTAGGTGCTTTCGCTTAGATTAATTAGCATTGAAAAGTAAAAAATGGGAATTCATTTGCTTTCGAATGTTTCACATGATCAACTCCTTTCTCATGACTTAGATGAACAATATTAGGGTTTGAATCGATTTTAATCATATGTTTCGGTTTTTGATCTTTGTTCTCTCATTCCATATGTATTTTTATGTTTTTGCATTTTAATTGTTTTGTTAACTTAGTTTTATTTTCGAAAAACCAAAAACAAAATCCCCCCTTTTCGTGTAAAATGTTTATAGTTGTGAATATCTTTGTGAATATTATACTTTGTTTTAATTTTAATTGTTTAATTGTTTGACAATGACAGGTGTACCCTCAATCCCCGGAATAGAACGATCCCTATTTGCTTATACTACTAACGATATTTTCAGGGTTAAATTATGCGCTTGCTATTAGCATGTCAGGAAGGGATATGCCCGAGCGTTTCCATAACAAGTTTCGGATTCTATTGCAGTTCATGTTGGACATGATCTTCATTGGAAGCCCTTAAAGAGTTAAGGGAAACCGCTGAACACTTGAAATCCGAGTTTGAGATGAAGGATTTTGGGAGAACACGATTATGTCTCAGTTTGGAACTTGAGCATCGTGTTGATAGATGCTTAGGCATTTTGACAAAGTCAAGCCTCCAAGCACCCCCATGATCGTCCGTAGTCTTGATCCTTAAAAGGATCCTCTTTGTCCAAAGGATGATGACGAAGATGTGCTAGAGGCAGGAGTGCCTTACTTAAGTACAATAGGCGCATTATTGTACTTAGTTCAATGCACAAGATCGGACATCTCATTTGCAGTAAACTTGTTAGCTAAGATATAGCTCTGCGCCAACGCGACGCCATTGGATTGGTGTAAAAGATATCTTTCGGTGCTTGAGATGTACGATTGATATGGGCTTGTTCTATCTCTACAGAGAGACAATGGATTCAAACCCATCACACACGGGGAACGCCGCCAACATTAGCCTGCGTCCGCTATCCCCATCCCAAAACGACATGCGTTTTGGAAGGTTTTGCTGATGTTGGGTATCTCTCTGACCCACACAAAAGTCTTCCCAAATTGGTTAAGTGTTCACCATGGGTAAATACTATGATATCTTGGAGGTCTACATAACAGACCCTAGTCGCTATACCTTCGAACAATGTAGAGATCATTGCTCTTCATGAAGTGGTTCGTGAATGTATATGGATTGGATCCATAATTACGCATGTTCGAAAAATTATGGTTTGAAGTCTACCACAGATGAGCCTACGAGCATTTAGGATAATGCTGCTTGTTTTGAACAAATGAAGCAAGGCTACATCAAAAGCAACAACACCAAGGATAATCAGCAACAACAGACTCTCCTCAAGATCAAAGTGAACTAGGTTCGATTTGAGGACAGTGTGGCAGACTTGCTCACTAAGTCATTGCCTAAATTCCACTTTCGAGAAACATGTTGGTAGCATCGTTTGCGGAAGTTATGCGAACTCCCATGACCGTTGTCATCAGGGGGAGATGAAGACATCGGGGGGAGATGTCTACATGTATGGTCTCGAAACGTGAAGGGTGTGTTATGCTCTTTTTCCCTTTCGACCGAGGTTATTTTTGTCCCACATGGTTTTTGTTACTCGGCAAGGTTTTTAATGAGGCAACGAGAGGAGCACCACGTTTGGGCGACACATGCAAGGGGGAGTGTTCAAGTAAATCCAGAATATGTGTCTGGCCCAAACTCTAGGTTACTTGACCTAGTTGTAATAGGGTTATGAGTTTGAGATATTCTCAGAGATATTGACAGGACCCGCCCCAGATTTCACCCTGAAATTTGAAGTGACCCTGCGGGACCCACTTTTAAAGAAAATTTTACCAAAAATTTCAGCAAAATCTCCCCTAAAAGTAGGCAACCCAAACCTGTAAGAAACCAAATACACTTCTAATAACCCAACCGTATCCTCCTGGAGCCACCCTGCTCCCAAATTCCAAACAACTCAAACTCAAAGATAGAAATAATAATTCAAAAGCTTAAAGTCCAACGAAGCTCCATAATTTAAAATACAACCATTCACAAAAGTTAGGTCATGGACCTCAAATACAATTCATTACAAGTCCGGGTCACAATTCCCATAGTAATCAGAGCAATCTAAAACAGAAATTTATATAAAGTTCAGTAGGTTAAACAGGTAACCTACTATACGAGATGACAGAAGCAGGTGCGGTCACTATGGCTCACTCCAAATGCGCCGAGCAGCAACGCTGTGAACTGGGCATTTGAAACCGAAGGACCCAGGGGAAAAGTATATGAAAACGTTAGCGTGAGTGGACAAAATAAATAATTGAAAAGAAAAAGGATTTTATACTTTCCCACATTTATTTCTTTAAAAACTCGATGCATGCAACAATGGTAAAACATTTATCTTTAAAAATCAGGAAACTGGAAACTGGAAACTGTAAATCCAACCTGCTGAATATCGTATCATCGGACTAGACCCCGCTAGCCCAAAAATAATATAAAAGCCGGGGAAGAAGATAGCCATATGAATGAGCCTCCCAGGCTCGGGTGATAGCCTCCCAGGCTAAAGTACTCCCATATACTCCCGTTATATAGCCACACGCCACTATGTGTAGTGATTAGGATACTGGGCTTCAGTATTACTGTCACAAAGACAGTAACCAGCGCCACAAAGGCGGACGGGCTTCGGTGATCCCATCACCTCGCCACAAAGGCGGACATCAATGCTAGCAATGATAATAGTCACCCAAAGTATGGCAAAAGAAAATCCGAAAACCACATAAATCCATAAATACAAAAGGCTTCCCCAACTCTCGCAAATGAATTTCCAACGACGTGTCCCACACGCCAAGATAATCTCAAGTTCAAAATAAAATAGGCGAGAAATAATAATAAATCATAATCTCAATTAATCGAAACAAAACCAATTCCAAGATCATCATCAAGGCATTCCCAATGCCAAAACCAAAAGTCGATAAATAAATAATAAAATAACAATAAATCAACGGCGTGTCCCACACGCCAAGATATTCTCGGGTCAATGATGAATAAGCAAGGAAGTTCAATAATGAACTAATATTCCATTTTGGAAAAATACCATGGAAAATACTTTGTTGAAAAACAACATAAATCATAGTTTCGAATCCGAGCATAACAAAATTTATATCCGAAATTCACAACCGGAATGAATCATAATCACTTCATGAAAATCATCGTTGAAAGTAATTCCACGAGATAAATCGAAATCAAAATCTGAAAACAGTCATATGCTCGAAAGTAATATGATAATTAAATAAAGCACTTGTTCAAGAATTAAATGCATGCATCAATCTTTAAGAAAATAAGAGTCCACTCACGGTATGCGGTCAATCTTGACGTCGCTCGATATCCTCCTCGTATGAAGACTCCTCTCGTCCTGTACGAATAATACTCGTAAAAATGAAATTACAAAACGGAAATTAAGTTTACGATAATTAGATAATGAAAATCCTAATCATCCCCTTAAACCGAACTCTTTCAATCCATCTCGGATTCCCTCCAAACTACACCATAGAATCCAATTCGTCGATTTATAAATTCTAGGTATTATTCAAGAGAAATCCGATCTTCGGATTCTCGATATTCGATAACCGATATTATAGTTTTCCAACAATTCGAACTCTTCCAATTTTCACCAAAATCACAATTACAACCTCTATAACTCATGTACATTTTAATTAGCTAAAAACAGAAACCAAAACTCCACCCTACGCTCCACCACGCGCCACCCACATTGGCGGCGCATGGGCGCCGCCGGCAACACCACCACAGGCCACCAAAATTTGGCAGCACCACCTACTCAACAGTCCAAGTATTTTTCACAACTACAATAAGTTCCAATTTTACCTGTAAGTGATTGAAATTGGCCGGTGAAGTTTTTTTCCAGAAAAACCCAAGAACCCTAGGATTTGAAATCGTCGATTTGACCTCCACACTGCAAATCGTGGCTCAAGGCTAGGGGCAAAATGATCCTTGGCAAAAACCGAACCTTCGACGCCGATTTGGTGGCCGGAAACGGCCGGAATCGCCGAAAATCCACGAAAGTTCCGATCGGCTACAGTGAACTTCAGGGCTCAAATTCGAGCTCCTCCGGCCGAATCACTGCAAAACACCACCACAGATGTAACAAGGAGGAAGAGGCAAGCTTGCCGGTGCCAGGATTCCGTCGTGGGTCGGCCGGAGAAGGAAGAAATCGAAGGAGGAAGAATCGGACCGAAGAGGAGAAAAGGATCGGGGAAGAAGAGAGAAAAACTGGGTAGGTTTCCAAAAATGGCCATTCACCACAGTAACTTTCTATATTTATAGAAAGTTACCGTGAACAGTAACTCTTACATTTTCGGCCATAACTTTCACATACGAACCCCGATTCTTACGTACCACACGTCCACGGACTCGGTTTAACGTCCCCCACAACTTCCATGAAGAAAATATTCTCAAATTGTTAACCCAAAAAAAATCAACTTCTAGCACCCCCCCCCCCCCCTAAATGGTAGAAACTGAAACCAAGGACGGTAAAACGTATAGTAATTCACTCAGACACAGTAAAAAGGATAAATCGGATACGGGGCGTAACAGATATTCATAGATATCCGATTAATTGTACGATTATCTTTTCTTCTGGGAAACATATTGGGGTAGGGATGCAACTGGGTAGTGCGCGCTACTTTGTTTTTCTCATTCATCTTCAGTTTGCTTCGGTCACAGTATGGCGCTGAAGTAATATATAACATAACTCCTTCACACCCATTATCCAAGGGACAAACTCTAGTGTCTCCTGGCCTAAAATTCGAATTGGGCTTTTTCAGTCCTAATAGTTCTGGTAACAAGTTTGTGGGGATATGATACAAGGATATATTTCCACGTAAAGTGGTATGGGTGGCTAACAGAGATAAGCCTCTTGCTCTTATAGACACCTTGGCTAGTTTGAGAATTAGCAGCAATGGGAGTCTGGAGCTTGTAGATGGGAAACAGAATTCTGTGTGGTCAACCAATGATACTATACAGGTTTCATCATCTAATACTAGTTCAGTTGCTGCAGTTCTTTTAGACGATGGAAACTTTGTTGTCAAAGATGTTATCGGAGCTGATCAATCAATATGGCAGAGCTTTGATCATCCGTGTGACACTATGCTACCAAACATGGTGTTGGGATATGATAGTAAATATGGAAACAACCGTTTTTTGACTGCCTGGAAAAGTGAGAGTGATCCATCTGGTGGGATATATACAGCTGAATTCAGACGGCCAGCAGATGTGCCATCACAAGTGATCATTTGGATTAATCGATCAATTCCCTTCTGGAGAACTGGGCCATGGGATAAATCAAAGTTCATCGGCATACCAACTATGGATGATCGATATCTAAGTGGATTTAAACTAGATGACAATGTGGAACATGGAACAAAGTATTTCTCTTATTACTTACCCGAGCAAACTCTCGCATATTTAGACCTCTCTTCACAGGGAAAGATAAAGCTTATGAGTTCAGAAAATGGTAGGAACTGGTCACTCTACTACGAGACACAAAAGAATCGATGTGACATCTATGGAGCATGTGGGCCTTATGGGGTTTGCAGCATTTCCAAATCTCCAATCTGCAAGTGTTTGAAAGGGTTTGTACCAAAGTCACACCAGGAATGGAGCAAAGGGTCTGGACCAGTGGGTGTGTAAGGAAAACTGAATTGTTCTGTGAGAGACAAACAAATAAGAAGTCAGTACCATTGCAAGGAAAACAAGATGATAATGATGATGGGTTTTGGAAGATCATACGGGCGAAAGTACCAGATTATCATCAGTATATTGCATCTTTGGATCTTGAAGACAAGTTCAATGACTGCAAGATACAGTGCCTAAATAATTGTTCATGCCTGGCTTATGCACTTGTTAATAATATTGGGTGTCTAGTCTGGTACAAAGACCTTATTGATATACAGAAATTTTCCAAGGAGGGAGTTGATATTTATATTTGCCTAGCACGTAGAGAACTAGGTAAGTGATAACAATGCTTGCAAAACTATAGTTAGCAATATCTAATCTTTTCCTTATGTTTGTTTTTGTATTGTAAATTAATGTGCAGGTGAAGGAAAGCCAATTAAGTTGATTGCCTGCCTTACAGCTATTGGTTTAATGATTATCATGGTTGCCATAGTGTTGGGTTTGCACAGGTTGCGAGCTAACCGAAAGGGTAAGAGAATGAGATAGAGGAGATCAGTTATTCTGATATATTAGCACATTTATCAGTCTCTCTGTGGAGTACTAGACTACGCATTAATCAAATCATTATAACTTCCCTGCAGAACTGTATAAGAGCATGCATAGTTATATACTGGTTGATATTTATAACTTTTGTTGTTTTATTCTGACTTGGTGTTTGAGGTTTATACTTGCAAATTAACAAAGCTTGCCTTTGAATGAACAGAACCGATTCCAACTTCTAGGGACACTCTTCGAGAATATATTGGAAAACATGATCCATCAGAGCTATTGATCTATGATTTTGATACCATATTAACTGCTACAGACAATTTCAGCATTACAAACAAACTCGGGCAAGGAGGCTTTGGTCCTGTTTATAAGGTACATATTTGTTTACTTTTGGGTAATACAGCTTTGTAACTGGTAAAGAAGACAAACATGAACACCATGATTAACTTGAGGACCTCGTATAGGGTATGCTACAAGATGGGAAGGAAATAGCTGTAAAAAGACTATCTAGTAGCTCAGGACAAGGTATTGAAGAGTTCAAGAACGAGATGATGTTGATCTCCAATCTTCAACATAAAAATCTTGTTAGGATCATGGGTTGCTGCGTTAAAGAGGATGAGAAGTTACTGATTTACGATTTCATGCCAAACAAAAGCTTGGATACTTTTCTATTCGGTTAGTTTTGTTAGTGTTTTATATTCAATTGCAGTGCAAAACTCATCTTCACCTATCTTCTTATTCAATGAAAGTATCTCTGCTATTTGTAAATGTCGAACTTGGGGTAACCATGAAAATTTCTTTGTAAAGTAAGATCTGACCTATTTTTGCTATTTAACAAAAAAAGATGAGAAAAGTTTGTAAGTATTCAACCTCGGCATAATTTGGGTTTTGGAATCACAACTGCATATTAAGATAAAGCTATGAATAGAGTCACATGAAATAAATTACCCAAGAGACACATAATCCACTGACTACTTTCAGATATTAGATATCGATTATGTCTGTCATATATAATGCAGAGAACCATTAGATATTGAATGTGTCTGTACAATATAATCTCTATTGTTTGTTTAGTTCAGATCTCTATGATGCATTCACTACTATTTTCATATAATTGTGTGTGCATATCCTAGCAGTTAAAGAAGGCTAGAAATTTGGTTTTAACCAAGTTGTGAAAGGGTAACAGTCTCATGATATTTCATTGTTGCATGCATGGGAGTCATGATTTATGAAAACCCATTACTGATTACAATGACTAGGTGCATTGATTATTTAATCAGATACGAGGAAGAGAGCAGTGCTTGATTGGGCAACACGCTTCAATATTATTCAGGGTGTTGCTAGAGGGCTTCTTTATTTCCATCATGATTCCTATGTGAAGGTAATACATAGAGACCTGAAAGTCAGCAACATTCTCTTGGATGAGAAAATGAATCCAAAAATTTCAGATTTTGGATTGGCACGCATAGTTGAAGGAACACAAAATCTAGAAAATACTAAAAAAGTTGTGGGAACACGGTAAGAATCATTTTCTTTCTAATCTTCAACATGTTGCATTCGTTACGTACTAATTAGTTGCTATGCAGTGGCTATATGTCTCCGGAGTATGCCATGAGGGGGATGTTTTCTGAAAAATCTGATGTCTACAGCTTCGGGGTATTGGTCTTGGAGATTATTAGCAACAAGAAGAATACCAGCTTCTCTTTATATGACCAACAACTAGGCTTTCTAGGCTATGTAAGTTCATACTTCTAATGTAAAATGTGGACTCATGAGCAGTTTCTTTCGTATAGCTTAAACCACATATATGAACCTTTACAGGCATGGAACTTGTGGAATGAAGACAGGGGATTGGAGTTGGTAGATGAAATATTGGGTGATTCATATTCCTCATCGGAAGTATTGAAATGCGTGCAAATCAGGCTTCTCTGTGTACAAGACAAAGCTGTGGATAGGCCAACCATGGCGGATATAGCTTTGATGTTAAGTAGTGAGAAAGATGGTCCACAACCTAAGATGCCTGTATTCACTATCCAAAACTCAGCTTTTCATCCTCAACCACACTCTGAGGATACTAATTCCTCCAAAAATGAAGCTAGCATTACAATGATTGAAGGTCGATAAGTGCTAGCAAATTGTTACATCACAATGCAATGCCTTTTGGTCATTCTTAAGGGGTTCTTATACATATGGAAGGTTTTCTTCTTGGTGTAGAAAACAAACCCTTTCTGTTGGGGTAGGTAGTATATGAAGGTCTTTTCATAGAGGAGATGCACCTTCATTGATGTGTTTACACTTTGTATTGACAATTTTGTATACAAAAGTTAAGTCTTCACCATGTGATAGTTTTTCCTCGAAAGAATTTCAACAATTGAAATTGGTTCCTCTAGATTTATCATGACAAAATTTGATATACATAGTTGAGTCATTTCGGACCAACATAGTTTTTGAGTTGTCATTGCAACACTGCACCACTTCAACCCACAATTCTTTGTTTATATATTTACTGCCGTATGAGATTAAAATTCAAGTAATTATGAGATGTGACCTGTGGAATTATCAATGAGAAGGTTTCCAAGTTTAGCTATTGTATAGCACCTTAGGTTTTGATCAGCAATGCTGACACTCATATTTTGTTATTTTGTATATAGCAATGTCATCTCTAAGGTGGAGTGGTTGTACTTAAATTGTTTTAAACCTAACAGTTTAAACTCTTTGGGAAAGCATAAGCTCTGACATTTTGTGAGATTGTAGTTCTATATGTCTCGTGTTTTCCCATATAAGGCTTCTGCATTTGGAGTCCTAAAACTCTTGGAATATCGGTTGGAATGTTGAAGGGTCAAAACAGAAAAATTATTGTAGATTGACTTTGGAAAGCTATAGTTCCTAAACCAGTGGGAATATAGCGCTGAAATTTGCAGTAACTTAGACCTACATATCTCGTATAGGCCTGAGAAACAGTTTTTCATTTTGTGCCCTGTAGCTTCCACAATGGCAAAGCAAGTACACCATTGTCAGATTCAGCTTATAGCAGAATCTACATAACAGAATAGTGACTTTGTAGGCCTATAGCTTTCTATTCAGATTTAATTGGATTGTGAAATTAATGGGAAGAAGGGAAAATGTGTTTAGTTTCATTTCCAGGTGGTTTCACACTTTTTAATCGTCTAGATATGGAGAAAGAGCAGTTTGAGTGACTATAGGTCTGCATCAGTTTGTAGGAATCAATTTATTTGTAGACCAAAGTGAGCACCTTCACTTTGTTCTTTTCTAGTTGCTTCAATCTTGCATTATATAACACTTTGACTAATACTTAATGGATCTCTATGTCTTCATTGGATACTATTACTTTATTTTGTGTTTCTACATAGCATTAGATCGTCATCAGAGTTTTCACACAACTATTGAGCTCATAATTGATTAAGACTAACATGTCATCGCATTATTGCTGGTATATAATGACAATTTTACTTTTACATTATTGTCTTCTATACTCATTATTGGTGGGTTGACAACGAACAAAATCATATTCATTGTTGCACAAAATAATGAACAAATGTCTCGTCTTTTAGTGTGTAAAACATATAGAATGATACAATTCCCAGCATGTTAGGAACTCTTGATTGCTAGTATGAATGTTTCTATTATGCTAGGAATTGTATGAGAAAGTCTTGCGTACGGCAGACGCAAAGTACACGTGGTACGGGCTGACCAATCAGACCCTTAGCAGGGGGGTATTTTGGGTATTTTTGATATTAGTATATGTTCTCGATTTACTTTACAAATTGGTTTCTAGGTAAAGTATAGCTGATTTCTTTTTATTCATCAAATGCACACTATAGTATCATGCTTTGTTTCTACCTGTATTTCCTAGCTAATTTAGTTGATGGTTTCTTAGGCTAAATAGTTTCAGTTTCAGTGTCATTCAATTGGTTTTAATCTTTTATTCCTTATTCAGGGTCTTTGGTCTAGCTATTTTTTTACTTTTGATTCTAGATTATTGTTCTAAAATTAAACTGATTAAGTGGTCCGTGTTTTGATTAATGATACACTTAATTATCATTTGTATATAATTATGATTGAATTTGTTTGATCTTATTTATAGTGTATTCCGCTTCAGCCTGGAGTTCTTTTTTTCTTTTCCTTTTTTTCCCCCCTTTTTGTTGTCTCATTTGCTTTGCCCTATAAGAATATTGTGTCGAGATTAGCTTTCATCCATATATAACTAATTCGATGATTTTGTTGCAGATTTCTTCACCTTTTAAAAACTTTATGCAAAGTAGCCTGTGCTTCATTAGTTTGCTGCTGTTCCTTGGTTTTGCTACTTTATATTTTTATTTGTTGTTTAAAATAGATTCTTGAATCCATGTCTTTTGACTTTAGACCTTACTGGAACATGTCGTGCATTTCAATTTATTAACTATATATGAACAGATGCATGACCTTCATAAGAAGTTATTCTATGAGAAAAGGAGGCTTGATATATCAGTGTAATACAAATACTATATTTGAAACAAATGCTCCTTTAATATATAGACGTCGTCATGATGATACGAAATTTGTAATAAAAAATAATGTACAAATTGGAAATAATTTTGTTGTACCTTATAATCCTAATTTATTGTAAAGATATAATGCTCATATTAATGCTTTGTACATGCTTCAATTAGATTCATACATTGTAAACTAAATTCTGAAAAATTTGTTTAGCGCATATTTTTTATTTCATTTAAATACAGCTTGGTTGTTTTTCTGAACCGAAAACTTAAAACCGAACATAAAAAAATTAAAATAGAAAGAAAACAATCCCGCGGCATCGCGCGGGTTCTCTTGCTAGTTTCATATTAGGGGAGGAATATCCATCAATTCGATCAGATTCTTGTTTTATAATTTTCCAAAGCACATGCTATTGCTAAAGACTCGACTGAACCGAGTGACACGGCAATTAACAGGTCCATTAGACTGTGTCATAGTTAGTCCACATCAATTAACCAGGTTTGGATAAGACTTGACCTAATTCTAGACTCATTTTATAACCACCATAAAAATTAGAAATTCCATATTTTCAGGTCCTAAGAAATGAATGAGCGTCAATGGAAACAAAGTACATCATATTTTCAGTCCTACATGCCATTATAGTCTCTATCTTATCGTTTTATACTTGTGGATGAGCATAAAGATTCCTATTAGTTGTCAATTCTTAATGGAAGCTCAATTTTTTTTTGAACATTAATGGAATCTCAGTTATGGCATAAACTTCAGCAGAGTTAACAGTCAATTAATGTTTGGTGTGTGTGTTGGTGGGGTGGTAAGGCTCTGAACTCTCATTTGGGAGGTCAGGAGTTCGAGCCCCACTATGGGTGGGTTGGGGTGGGGTTTAAAAAAAAAAAAAAAAACAGTCAATTAATGTCTCCATCCCTTACATTTTCTTCCCTTTTACTCATGGCATTCTAAAAGAATCTTTGAAAAAGTAGTCACTAAACATCCAAATTTGGAAAATTCATAACTTCCAATTTTAACATTATTGTTCAAAGACTTTGACTCGATCAAGTGTATCTGTGTATTAGAAACTCCCAAATATACCCCAAAAAGAAGATGTGTGTAAAAAGCCTATAAATAAATCCTATTGGGTCTAACAGCTATAAGCCTATAACATACTTTGTAGTCTGTATAGCCAAATAAATCAAACAAAAGCCATGAGATCTTTAGCTTTTGAAAAAGTATGCCCTCTAGTTTACTGCCTTTTTTTGTACGTTCACCTACTTTCATCACAAAACTACTTTCCACATTTTGCTTCTGCTAGTTCAACTACTGAAGTAGAGGCTCTTCTCAAATGGAAAGCCAGATTTCTAAATCAAACCTCCCATAATAACCAGCTCAAGGATTGGATTTACCTTCCCAAGACTTCTAATACAAATGCCACCAATTCTTCCAGCAACCCCAAGGTAAACGAAAGCCCATGCATTTGGGCTGGTATTTCATGCAATGCTGCTGGAAGTGTCACCAACATAACCATTGCCAGTTTCGGTATACAAGGTACGCTACATGAATTCTCATTCTTGTCCTTCCCCAATCTCGAATATCTTGATATCAGCGTCAATAATTTCTTTGATGTCATCCCACCTCAAATCAGTTCCCTTTCAAAACTCCTTCATCTTGACCTCTCTAATAACCAATTCTCCGGGAGAATTCCACCAGAAATTGGTCTTCTTAGAAATCTTACATTTCTCTATCTCCACAAAAATAATCTTTCTGATGTTATTCCTCCTTCGCTAGGGAATTTGAAATCGCTAGTGAATCTATCAATGAGTTATAATCTACTCAATGGTTCAATTCCAGCATCACTTAGTGATCTCATAAACATTAACAGGCTCTACCTCGGCCAAAATAACCTCTATGGCAACATTCCAAAAGAGTTAGGGAACCTGAAATCATTGGTCGATCTAGAGTTGAGCACCAATCAACTCAGTGGTTTAATTCCGACAACATTGGGTGATCTGACCAACCTTACCACTCTCTATCTCCATACAAATGACCTCTCTGGCACCATTCCAAAAGAGTTAGGGAACCTGAAATCTTTGGTGGATCTAGAGTTGAGCACCAATCAACTTAGTGGTTCAATTCCGAAAACATTGGGTGATCTGACCAACCTTACCACTCTCTATCTGCATTCAAATAATCTCTCTGGCACCATTCCAAAAGAGTTAGGGAATTTGAAATCCTTGGTGGATCTAGGGTTGAGCACCAATCAACTTAGTGGTTCAATTCCGAAAACATTGGGTGATCTGACCAACCTTACCACTCTCTATCTTAATTCAAATAATCTCTCTGGCACCATTCCAAAAGAGTTAGGGAATTTGAAATCCTTGGTGTCTCTAATGTTGAGCACCAATCAATTCAGTGGTTCAATTCCAACAACATTCGCTGACTTGCAATCCTTGGAAGTCCTTTTCCTTCGTGACAACCAACTTTCTGGCTCTATCCCTCAAAATATAGGAAATATCCAGAAGTTGACAAAATTGCACTTGGGTATAAACCAATTTTCTGGCTATTTGCCACAAAACATTTGTCGAGGTGGATCACTCACAAACTTTTCAGCAGAAAGCAACAATCTAATTGGTCCAATCTTAGAAAGCTTGAAAACCTGCACGAGCTTAATCAGAGTCCATCTTGAAGGGAACCAATTGACAGGTAACATCTCAGAACACTTCGGTGTTTATCCGAATCTGAATTTTATAGACTTGAGTCGCAATAAATTTTATGGTGAACTCTCACAAAATTGGGGACTGTGCCCAAATTTAGCAACTCTACGAATAGCCGGAAACAACCTTACTGGTTCTATACCACCTGAGATCGGAGAAGCAACCCAAATTCATGAGCTAGATCTTTCTTCAAATCGTTTGGTCGGGACGATTCCGAAGGAGTTTGGGAGATTGACTTCAATGGTGAAGCTGATATTGGATGGCAACCAACTTTCAGGTCGTGTCCCTTTAGAGTTAAAATCATTTACTGATCTAGAATATCTTGATCTATCAACAAACAATTTCAATGATTCAATTCCAAGCTTTGTGGGTGACTTTGTCAAGTTATATTACTTGAATTTGAGCAACAACATGTTCGGTCAAGTAATTCCATTTCAGCTGGGGAAGTTAATTCAGCTGTCCCAACTAGATTTGAGTTCTAACGCACTTGAAGGTCATATAGCATCAGATATTAGTAAAATGCAGAGTCTGGAGATACTTAATATATCCCACAACAATCTTTCTGGTTTCATTCCAACAAGTATGGAAGACATGCATGGGCTAACGTATGTTGACATATCCTACAATCACTTGGAAGGCCCACTTCCCAACATCAAAGCATTTCAAGCTGCTCCTCGAGAAGCATTACAAGGGAACAAAGGCTTGTGTGGCAACACAACATTTTTGCAACCCTGCACTTCTAGCCAAAAAAAGGACCCTAAACTCATACTTTTGATGATCTTCCTTTTTCTTGGAACAATTGTACTTCTAGCCTTTATATTTGCTTTTGTACCAAAAAGGAAAAAGAAGCATCAACATCTAGAAGCAAAAAACAGGGATGAGGAAATTTCTTTTTCGATATTGAAGTTTGATGGGAAGACAATGTATGAGGAAATCGTCAGGGCAACAAAAGATTTTGATTCTATGTATTGCATAGGGAAGGGAGAACATGGAACTGTCTACAAAGTAACTTTGTCAAATGCTAACACAGTAGCTGTGAAGAAACTCCATCTGTTATGCGCTGATGATGAGAATCTTCAAAAGGAATTCTTGAATGAAATCAGGGCACTAACTGAGATGCGACACCGAAATATTGTGAAGCTTTATGGTTTCTGTTCACATAGGCGACACTCATTTTTGGTGTATGAGTATCTTGAAAAGGATAGTTTGGCCACAGTGTTGAGCAAAGATGAGGAAGCTAAAGAACTAGGGTGGAGTAAAAGAGTGAATATTCTTAAAGGTGTAGCTCACGCCTTGTGTTACATGCACCATGAGTGCTTGCCACCAATTGTGCACCGGGACATATCGAGCAAGAATATTTTGCTGGATTCTGAATATGGGGCCTATGTTTCAGACTTTGGCACCGCTAAGTTCTTAAATCCAAACTCAGCTAATTGGACTGCCGTTGCAGGCACTTACGGATATGTTGCACCGGGTAAATGTTTTTCTCTGCTCCCTATAGTATCTATCAAAATTCATGCTTTTGTTTTTAGGCAAATGATTCCTTTTAGAACCTTGCTGACTTAACTAAATGATATTTATTTTTGTGTGTGTGTGTGTGTGTATTCTGTGAGCAGAGCTGGCGTATACAATGGAAGTAAATGAGAAGTGTGATGTTTATAGCTTTGGAGTGGTGGCATTGGAGATAGTTATAGGAAGACATCCTGCAGATCTTCTCTCATCTCTATCATTGGGGTTGTCGTCATCGTCAACTGCCTTACCAGCCCATACAATGCCAGTTGAGGATGTTTTGGACCAACGCATTTCCCCTCCAACACATCAGGTTGTAGGGGAAGTGCTCTCGCTTATGAAGATAGCATTTGCATGCCTGAGTTCCGGTCCTCAATCTCGTCCAACAATGAAACAAGTTTCTCAACAATTTGAAACAAGTTTCTCAACAATTTGAAACTCATCAGAGACTACAGTTGTCAAAGCCATTACGTATGACAACACTAGGTGAATTGCTTGCCCTCGATGGTTTGGCTTTGGCTATCTGAGAATGTTTTTCTTTCCTAAATTTCATTATATCAGTGGTCTTGTAATTCTTCTTAAAAGTTGCCTCTTTCTAAAGTTGTATTCTATTTCATTTCCAGTTCTGTACTTCTCATGCTTTAATTTGGTTGGGTTGCAGATTGAAATGTTTTGTCTACGTGTAGAGATAAATAAATCAAAGATTTCTTTGTATAATTGCATGGTTTGACATTTACACTATCATGTTCTATTCTAGCCACTGTGAAGCAAGTAAGACAATAGTCCTATTGGATTTATAGGTGAGATGTAAAAGTTTTTGGGTTTGGGTTATGGTAGCCCTGTACTATTCGTTGTTCTTCTACAGCCTCGGTAAAAATGGTGATTGAGAATAATGATTGCATAGAATAATTCTCTATTTTCTCATTTCTGTTTAGTAGAATGTGTTGCAATTATATACAAAGAAAAGAAGATTCTAGAGGCTGAGAATCAACTATACAATCATCCTATAATTACAACAAGATATGACAATATTTATTGCCAGATTTGTAACCTATCGATTACAATAAAATCCCAACAATTAGTCTCACGTAATTAAGCTAATAAATCAATGATAGTCATTGTGATTTTCAACACTGCCCCTCAAGTTGGAGCATGAATGTCTAGAATTCCCAACTTGCGTGAATGTCAATGGAAAAGTGTAACACCTAGGGGCTTAATAAATATGTCTGCAACTTGTTAGGTAGATGGTGTATAGGCTATTGAAATCACTCCCATTTAAATTCTTTCACAAACAACATGACAATCCATTTCAATGTGTTTAGTGCGATGATGAAATACAGGATTTGCTCCTATATATAGAGCAGCTTGGTTGTCACAAACCAACCTTGCCAGTTTTGGATGATGTACTTGAAGAAGATATTTCAACCAAGTGAGCTCACAAGTAGCAGAGGCCATAGAACGATACTCTGCTTCTGCCGATGAGCGAGATACAACACTTTGCTTCTTAGATTTCCAAGAGATAAGAGAATCACCAAGGAAAACACAATGACCAGAAACTGATCTCCTTGTTGTGGGGCAACCACCCCAATCTGCATCACAATAGCCTTTTAGCTTTGAAGAACTTTGTGATGGGAATAATAAATCACTATGTCAATAAACTCATCAGACGACAGAATGGTTAGTTTCTGTTGTCTGAATAATTTTAACGACAGAATGAAAAAATTCTGTTGTCTGAATATAGTGTATATCATAGTAAATCAGTTTTCTGAAAAAGGCTCTGTTTCAGACAACAGATTTCTGTTGTGCATTACACTAAGATTGATTTAGTTTTGGTTGTTTGGGTTTTTTTTTTTTTGAAAAAAACTGTTTGAAAATGTTATGTTTCAGACAACAGATTTCTGTTGTGCATTAAAGCAGATTGATTTAATTTTGGTTGTTCACTTGTTTGGACATTTTTTTTCCCTTTCAGTTTGGGTTTTTGGTACAACATAAAGACATATTCGTCTAACACTAGATGAAATTTTGGCCCGACAAATTTATCAGACTGAGAGAAACCTAAAAACCATCTCTCAGCTCGCTCTCACTCTCAAACCCATCTTCTCTCTTGCGCGCTCTTGCTTTCGCAGAAACCTAAAAACCGTCTCTCAGCTCGCTCTCACTCTCAAACCCATCTTCTCTCTTACTCTTGCTTTCGCTCTCGCACACAACAGAAATCTTCGAACTGAAAACCCAATCCAATATCAATTTCTTCCAATCCAACATCGAACTGAAAACCTAGAAAAAATCTCAACCATCTCGCCTTGCAAACTAGAAAACCCCATTCCAGCCAAAGAATCTCAGTCTCGATCCGTATCTTGGTCTCAATCTGAATCCGCATCTGTCACTGGTAAGCCCTTGGTTAAGTGTTAATAGATTTAGGGTTTTTGTTGGATTGGGTATTTAGGGTTTTCTCGATTAAGTGTTCATCTCACTTTGCCTAGGTGATTGCATTGGGCAGCAACACAGGCGGTTTAGGCGGAGGCTGTTATCTATTGAATCCAAAATAGGAAGAGGAAAGTTCAAGGGCAAGCCCACGGGTCAGTGCCACTTCTGCACTCACGAAGAGATGGGTATTCAATCTCTCTCTCATTCTTTCACTTTTTCCTCTATTTCTATATCTATTTGCAAGGTCTCAGTTGCTTGGTGTTTTCTCCACCCACAAAGAGATGGGTATTCAATAGATGAATTTGTAAATGTTTTACGCATTCTAATTTTGAATTTGGGGTCTTCATCTAAAAGCTCGTACTTCTTTCATGAAATTTTCTTCCTTTAATGAACTTTGGTCCAGATAAGTTCTAGGTTTCTGGTAGTTATTTGGCTTGAAGTTTGGTCTACCCTTATTGGATTATTGACTCAATTGATTCAATTCCAATGGTTTAATTGTAATTCCGAATTGGGATTAGATGATTGAATTCATTTCGACCTTATGCGGTGAATAAGGTCATATATACAGTTAAATTTGTTCTTCCTCACTACTTTAGCTTCGAAAAAAGTAGAGAGACTTGTCTAAATTTCGTTTTTAATGTTGATTAGAGGGTATACTATATACCTTGGTAGGAAAGATTGTTTCTTTCCACTCATTTGATTTTACATTTAGTGGCACAGTTATGTATATGATTCCTGAATAGGTAACAATAGTAACTGTCTAAACCTATTAACTTTTTTGAATATGTATATCTGCTTCCTTATGTATTAGTTATTGTGTGCTTGGTTTCTTTATGTGGGTGATCGGTGAAACCCAGTAGTGACTATTACTGCAATGTGGATTTCATAGTGTTTTGTAATATGCTGTGTTTCTTTATTCTTGCATGTTAATTAATTATATATTTTGGTGGGATCTGGTATCATAAATTTCATATATCGACCTAACTAGCTAATTTAGATATATGGTTAATTTAATAATAACCAGAATAAACAAAACAATTCATACAAAATGAGTTTGGAAGTTATTAGTTGCCTTTTCTTTTGCTATTCGATCACCTTATAGATTGGTCTTTGATCATCCCCTTTATTTCTGCAGTTCTTTATTAAGTAAATAGCTATTTTTCTATATTCTAATAGATATGCAATATATGGCAGCATGAACAATTAGTGAGAGAGCATTGTGTTGAATATGTATATGGTACTCTCAACAAGATACAAGTGCACTTATTACCTTTCATATTATTAGGAGGGTAGACATATGGCTCTGATTTGGTTACGAACTTGGTTTCGTAGGGGTGAGATGGCTGGACCTGGACGCATGGCAGCTCTCGAGGAATGAGGTAATTTGGTGAATTGACACCTTTCACTCCTCCAAAATTACAGGTAAAGGAATGTTTTGTAGTTGTATTTGTTTAGTTACTCCATTAAATACTACTATTATCAGATGGTTGTGCACTCGGGATTTGCAGATAAATGGGATTAATTTAGTGAAAACAATTCTTCATCCTGCACTATGCATTTTGTATGTGTTCTGCAATTGTTTTTTTTTTGGTTAGTTTTCTTATGAAACATGTTATGTATATAGATGTCTGCAGACATATTTGCCTCTGAATGATAGCATTTTTTGCATTCTTGATTTGGATGATAGACGTGAAAGGGTGCTCACTGATTTGTTGATTTTTTTTTGGGTTACATGTGGTCAATTGGAGAAGGAAACAAATCTTATTGAGGGAGTTTCATGGTTAGATTGTGGCCACCGTGAAATGCAGGTAAGGAACTGTTGATATTATGTGTTACTGCTGATGTCAAAGTTTATAGTAGCTTTAGCATTTTTTGTTTTTGGCAATTAACTTTATCATTTTTGAGCTATGCCAACTATAATTTTATCTTGTCTGATATTTATTCTGGTTGGAAGTTTACTTTTTACAGGTTTGGCATCCATCTCTGAGTGTTGACCCTTTAAAGTAGGGTGATTTCTTGTAGGTACGCATGTACTTAAGAAAGCATGTTTATACTGCTTCTTTTTGACAGATTGTATTTGACCTGAGATGGTGAATTCTTGTCTAACATGCACGTCTCAAATTATCAGATGGGGTAAAGTATTATGTTAAATATAGGTCAATAACCCTGTATGCTTTGTATTATTCCACTCAAATTCGATGCTTGTTTCTTTGGCCTTCATTCAAAGGCTCTATAACCGAACTTTTACCATTCTCTTTTTGCATCATATTATTTATATGATATAGTGGTTAGTAGTGATGATACTTTGGTTGGTATAAATGGTTAAAGAATTTCAGTTCGTGTTCTTTATACTTCCAAAATTTTATTGATAGGTGGAGAATCAGGAAGGAGTCGCAAACTTTGATGATATCCTTGCAAATTCAGATGCATTCATGGTGGCACGAGGTGATCTTTGAATGGAAATTCCAATAGAAGATATCTTTTTGGCTCAGAAAGTGATGATCTATAAGTGCAGCATCCAAGGAAAACATGTTGTCACGACAATACAGATGTTGGAACTAGCAGTTGTTGAATATGTTGATGAATTGTACAAGTTCTACAAACTTGAAGAGGTAATCCCTTATCCTTTTTCCCCCTCCCCAGATCTTCCCTTTTAGGCTTCTTCTATTATACCTTTTCTTACACTTGAATATTACTTATGCAGGATGACTACCGAGTTGGAGATTACTTGGACATTGATCAAGTCTGGGTTGAATGGGCAAGCATGTTGTCAAGTTTCAGATCACTAGTGTTGTATGTCTGTGGTAGATCAGTAGTTAGGAATCATTTTGTGCATATAGCTAGAACTCACTTTGGTGGCTGTAATGATTCATGATGATATTCAAATAAATAGACCAATTTTTCTAAAATTGTGTCGTGCAAATGCTCTTTCTAAGACAGAAATAAAAACCAATTAAAGTTGACATCCAAACCAACATCAGACTACAAAATTTAATATTTGAAAGACGTCTCTTCAACAGAAAATATAAAAAACCCTAGAAGCCGCAGCACACAAGTTTGGTTGAGATTTAGCTGAGTTCCTCTCGTCCGGCGGCGTTCATCATTGGCATGGGGCTTGCCTCGCTGTCGTGGGGAGGCTGCCGGACGGGTGATGGTGGTCTATGGTTCTCTGGCTTCTAGGATTTGCAGTAACCCGAAGTCGACAACGGGATCTGGTTTTCGTTCTGGTTTGAAGCCTCCTTAAGAGCTTCAAATGGTGATTCAGAAGCTACTGTCCATTGAAATCCTCCCAACTTCAACATGTCGGTAAGTGGTTTTGCTATAATACCAAAATTGCGGACATACTTTCGATAATATCCAGCCAGTCCCAAAAATCCTCTTAATCTCTTGACCGTTTTGGGTTTGGCCCATGTCTTGATGCACTCAATCTTTGCAGGATCCACTGATACACCTAAGGCACTAATGACATGTCCCAAATACTCAACAGAAGAGACTCCAAAACTGCACTTGCTTTTCTTAACCTTCAAGGAATGCTACTGAAGTTTTTGAAAGACCTTCTCCAAATCTTCCAAGTCGGACTCCAATGTATGACTATACACCAAAATATCATCAAAAAACACCTGAGCAAACTGTCACAGATAATCTCGTAACACATCATTCATCACGGACTGAAAAGTGGAAGGGGCATTGGTGAGCCCAAATGGCATAACCAGGAATTCATAATGTCCATTGTGAGTTCGAAAATCAGTTTTACTCACATCTGAAGCATCCATTCTGATTTGATGATAACCGGACCTTAGATCAAGCTTGGTGAATATAGTGGAACCATGAACTTCATCTAGAAGCTCGTCCACCAGCGGAATAGGGTACTTGTCTTTAACAGTGACAGAATTAAGTGATCTATAATCCACACACATTCTCCAAGTACCGTCTTTCTTCTTGACCAAAAGTACAGGAGAAGAGAATGGACTCACACTTGGCTTGATGACACCATTGTCCAACAGTTCTTGTACAATCTTTTCAATTTCGGCCTTCTGAAAGTGAGGATATCTGTATGGTCTCACACTAATAGGTGGAGTGTTAGGCAACAACTCAATTTTATGATCTTGAGGCCGAGCAGGTGGTAAAGTGGTTGGGGCACTGAACAAATCCTCATACTTGCTGATCATGGCTTGTAGCTTCGGATGGGGACTTGCAACAACATTGTGCATTAGGGCAGGTTGCAGCTGGACTAGCATGGCTTCCTTCTCCTTCCTGAGTAGTCTGGTCATGGCTTTACAGCTTATAACAGTAGCCTCGGCCTTGGTTTCACCCTGCAACAAAAACTCACTCCCTTGAACACAAAATCGCATCTTCATTGAGTCAAAATTCCATAGAATGTCCCCAAGTGATCTTAACCAGCCTGGTCCTAGCACGATTTCACAACCTGTTACAGGCAAAACATAAAAATTGTCCATAAATGTGAATTGCTGCAATTGAAGTTCTATGTTGACTTCACCCCGGGTTTTCATCTTTGCACCACTTGCCAAGATAACATTAAGTGGTGAAAGTTTGTGAACCGATACTTTAGTATTCTTCAATAACTGTGGATGAATGAAGTTGTGTGTTGCTCCCGAATCAATGAGCACATGGACATTCTTTTTATTGAACATCCCTTTTAACTGCATGGTAGCTGGATTAGAGTGTCCATCTCCCATAACGTGCAACCGGATCAATGGTTCTTCAAGATCAGTGATTGGGGGAACCTCTGGATCGAGAGGCTCTTCTATACTCAACAAGTCCTCCTCATCTTGTGTGACCTCCATGATCATCAACCGGCCCTTCCTGCAATTATGTCCCGGTTTAAAGGTCTCCTCACAAAAAAAAACACTGATTCTTGGCTCTCTTTTCTTGATATTCCGCTTGAGACAACAGTTTGCCCCCATTAGGATTTGGAGCATGCACATTTCTTGCAGCAGAAGGATTGTGAAATCGTTGACCCTGGCTTGGGACTTTCTGGGGTGGAGTAGAATGGAAACTACTAGTAGGCCTGTGATGGCTAGTAGTCCTAGCAAAGTGCCTATGACTTTCATTCCTGGTCTCATATACTCGGGCTAATTCACAAGCCTCATATAGTGTCCGAGGCTTTTGAGCTTGAACATCTACCCAAATGTCCTCCTTGAGTCCCCCTATGAAGCAAGATAGCAACACTTCAGGAGGGAAACCCGGGGCTCTCCTCGATAACCTGGTGAATTGTTCCATGTAATTCTCCACACTACCTGTTTGTGACATTCTTGCCAAAGCAGCCTGATACTCTGACCTATTGTAACCACTAAATTCTCTCATGAGTAGGTCTGCCAAACCTTGCCAAGTATGGGGAAACTCGTGCCGGAACATATACCATCGATCAGAGGCCTTGTCTGACAGATGCATGGTAGCGATTGACAGTTTCCATTCCTCCGGAATTTGGTAGAACTCAAAGTACTGTTCAGCCTTGTTTAACCATTCAACCGGATCCCCACCACTAAACACACTGAATTCAAGCCTCATCTGCTTCATAGTTGGAAGGTTTGGATCCACATGGGGCATTTGGGATGGGTAAGGTGCCATGTAAGGCATGGGGTGGTACATGTTTGGAGATAAGAAGTGGAGAGGGTATGGTTGAGGTGATAGATGAGCCTGAGTAAACTGGGTGCTATAAGGAGGGGTGACGATGTGAGTTGTGGTTGTGGTAGCAAAAGTGGGAATAGCCATGGTGGTCTGGGAAATATGTTTAGCTTGAGTGTACTGTGAGGATGCAAAGGGTGATGTAGCATTAGCAGTACTAGCTGACATGGTGTGCATGGTGGCTGTGTAAGGACCAGAATAAGTCATCATGAAATGATCATTTTCAATCCGCGGCGGACTAGGGTGAGGAGGATTGGTAAAAAATGGTTGGCTCATATTAGTATAGTAGGTGCTAGGGTAGGTGTTAAAGGGTTGCGAGCCGAAACGAGGGTGCTGGAGAGCACTAAAATTGAGCTTGGGAACCCATAGAATGACTGGCAAACTGAGGCACAAGGCCGCCACCCTCAATAGGTTTGGATCCCTCAACCGATGTCTTATCAGCCAACGTAGCCATGTGCATATCAGAGTGTGAACTCACAGGATTAGTAGATCCAACAGTGTTAGTGGTAGATTCACTAGTTAATCCAAAGAGTACATCATCAGTAGGAGGATTTATAATTGGGCTATGAGTATTACCATCAGATCTGGCCATTCCAGCTGAAGTAGTAACCAATCCGGATGAAGAAGCCTCTGAAATCGGTGGTGAGATCTGCTGAAGCACCGGTGATGGGATCGAACCGTTCCATCCGGTTGAGGCACAGCGGTGCCACCCTGCTGTGCAAGCTGCAGCTGGCGCATCTCGTCCAGGAGCACCGACTTGAAAGTAGCAAGGGAAGAAGCCATGGAATCCTGGAAAGTAGCCTGGAGAGTGGCTTGCATTTCGTCCAGACGAGCAGAGGTTTCGTCGCGGTGAACCTGGAGCTCAAACTCCAAGTGGGAGAGTTCACCGGAAACATGCGGCGGCGAAGGGGGCTTCGTTCCCAGGCCCTTGAGTTTGACCATGGCCAAGCTGTGATACCAGTTGTTAGGGTAGGAGCCCTAACTATGGTAAATTGCAGAGGAAGAACTGAGGAAAATTGAAGAAAGAAATGCAAATTATTAACTTGATATATTGATCGATGCCCAGAGTTTACAGAATTGGGGGTTTTATACCCAAGCTGCTCACATGGATAACGACACGTGTTGGCCATGAAGGACGCAACACTAACGACCCAACTAACCTCCAATTAACCCTAATTAACCAATTAACCAGAATTATCTGAATTAAAGAACACGTGTGCGGCACATGCACGACTAAACGTTCTAATCCCATAACATGAACATGCACTACCTGAACTTGAGCAACAACAAGTTGAGCCCAGGAACCCCAACTAAGTTGGGTCAGTTGAAGCTGCTGTCTGTGCTAGATTTGAGTCATAATTCTCTTAGTCAAGAGATACCAACGGAGTTTTGTGATTTGGAAAGCTTGTTGACACTGAATCTGTCCCACAATAACCTCTTTGGTGTAGTTCCCCAGACTTTTGCTGACCTTCGTGGCTTGGAGTTCGTCGACATATCATACAATCGATTAGTGGGTCCGATTCCAGAAAACAAAGCATTTCAAGAAGCTCCTATAAAAGCATTGCAAGGGAATCAAGGTCTGTGGCAATGCTACAGGTCTACAGCCCTGCACTAGGACTCCTGGAAAAAAGAAGCACAGCTCTAACTGTTTGGCACAAAAACCAGTTGGCTTGCAAACTGTCTCTTTTGAGCGTGTGCGCAGGCGTGCCAGCACCGTGGGGTGCAGTCGTCGGGGTAGTCCCTTGACCTGACTTCTTCTTCAAGCGTTTGTGGACGAGGAGAGCACCAACCTCGCCACAAGGTTCTTCTCTAGCCTTCCGGGAAAGGACTTTCTGCCTTACGGATAAGGACTTTGGGTATGATCTATTCGCGTCACCGAATCGATACTTAGTATTGTAGACTGAGCAGAGGAATCACTGGGAAGTTTGGAGAAAGCACGGGTTGCGCTAAAGCGTGACTTTAGCTTCGCTGGGTTGCGAGGGCGTTACCCTTGCTTCGCTGGTAGTAACGGTGGCGGTTGTGCTCGCAGTCGGCTCCTGAGGAGACTGGGACTGGAAGTACGGTGGCCGGGTTGATCTGGTGATGCTGACAGTCGGCTCTTGGAGAGACTAGGACTGGCGGGCGGTCACCGGGTTTCAACGAGGTTGAAGGTTTGCTCCGGGGAGGCTTTGTAATCGCTAGGATTGATTGATTTGAGAGAGGTCCTTTATTCGTCCTTGAAACCTGGTATATATACCTAGGGTTTCGACTGTTCCTTGTCATAGAAGGGATATTGATTGAAGTTTCCTATTCAATCCCCGCTACCCGACTCCAATAAGGTTTCGTTTTCCTCATGAATCACGGAATGGGTGAAGCTGTAACCCAAACCCGAGTAGGCTTATTTTTGGGCCGCAGGTATCGGCCGGCTGTGCTAAATCCACTAAAGGATCTTGCCAAAATTACTTTTGGGCTCAAACACTAACATTGGTTACAAAGTCGTGTGCTTGGTAATTCCACCTGTGGTAGGAGTACTTAGACTTGTTTTTTGTGGAATTTGTATCACTTACAGAAGTAAAAAGAATTGTCAAAAAACAGATGAAGAGGACATGCATCCTAAAGAATTTGAACTTCGTTCAATGTCGATTTTTGAAGGAAAATTGTTGTATGAAGAAATTGTAAGAGCAACTGAGGATTTTGATGATGCTTATTGCATTGGGAAGGGAGGCACTGGAAGCGTTTACAAGGCAAAGCTTCCATCTGATGACTTGGTGGCTGTAAAGAAACTCCACAGTACTCACTGTGATGGTGAGAGGAGCTTTGAAAAGGAGTTCTTAAACGAGGTGATGGCATTGACTGGGATACGCCACAGAAACATAGTGAAACTTTATGGCTTCTGTTCACATTCACGACACTCATTTTTGGTTTATGAGTACCTTGAAAGGGGCAGCTTGTTCTCAATCTTGTGCAATGAAGAAGCAGCCAAGGAATTGGATTGGAGCAAGAGGGTGAATATCATTGGCGGCGCATAGGCGCCGCCGGCAACACCACCACAGGCCACCAAAATTTGGCAGCACCACCTACTCAACAGTCCAAGCATTTTTCACAACTACAATAAGTTCCAATTTTACCTGTAAGTGATTGAAATTGGCCGGTGAAGTTTTTTTCCAGAAAAACCCAAGAACCCTAGGATTTGAAATCGTCGATTTGACCTCCACACTGCAAATCGTGGCTCAAGGCTAGGGGCAAAATGATCCTTGGCAAAAACCGAACCTTCGACGCCGATTTGGTGGCCGGAAACGGCCGGAATCGCCGAAAATCCACGAAAGTTCCGATCGGCTACAGTGAACTTCAGGGCTCAAATTCGAGCTCCTCCGGCCGAATCACTGCAAAACACCACCACAGATGTAACAAGGAGGAAGAGGCAAGCTTGCCGGTGCCCGGATTCCGTCGTGGGTCGGCCGGAGAAGGAAGAAATCGAAGGAGAAAGAATCGGACCGAAGAGGAGAAAAGGATCGGGGAAGAAGAGAGAAAAACTGGGTAGGTTTCCAAAAATGGCCATTCACCACAGTAACTCTTACATTTTCGGCCATAACTTTCACATACGAACCCCGATTCTTACGTACCACACGTCCACGGACTCGGTTTAACGTCCCCCACAACTTCCATGAAGAAAATATTCTCAAATTGTTAACCCAAAAAAAATCAACTTCTAGCACCCCCCCCCCCCCCCCTAAATGGTAGAAACTGAAACCAAGGACGGTAAAACGTATAGTAATTCACTCAGACACAGTAAAAAGGATAAATCGGATACGGGGCGTAACAGATATTCATAGATATCTGATTAATTGTACGATTATCTTTTCTTCTGGGAAACATATTGGGGTAGGGATGCAACTGGGTAGTGCGCGCTACTTTGTTTTTCTCATTCATCTTCAGTTTGCTTCGGTCACAGTATGGCGCTGAAGTAATATATAACATAACTCCTTCACACCCATTATCCAAGGGACAAACTCTAGTGTCTCCTGGCCTAAAATTCGAATTGGGCTTTTTCAGTCCTAATAGTTCTGGTAACAAGTTTGTGGGGATATGATACAAGGATATATTTCCACGTAAAGTGGTATGGGTGGCTAACAGAGATAAGCCTCTTGCTCTTATAGACACCTTGGCTAGTTTGAGAATTAGCAGCAATGGGAGTCTGGAGCTTGTAGATGGGAAACAGAATTCTGTGTGGTCAACCAATGATACTATACAGGTTTCATCATCTAATACTAGTTCAGTTGCTGCAGTTCTTTTAGACGATGGAAACTTTGTTGTCAAAGATGTTATCGGAGCTGATCAATCAATATGGCAGAGCTTTGATCATCCGTGTGACACTATGCTACCAAACATGGTGTTGGGATATGATAGTAAATATGGAAACAACCGTTTTTTGACTGCCTGGAAAAGTGAGAGTGATCCATCTGGTGGGATATATACAGCTGAATTCAGACGGCCAGCAGATGTGCCATCACAAGTGATCATTTGGATTAATCGATCAATTCCCTTCTGGAGAACTGGGCCATGGGATAAATCAAAGTTCATCGGCATACCAACTATGGATGATCGATATCTAAGTGGATTTAAACTAGATGACAATGTGGAACAGGGAACAAAGTATTTCTCTTATTACTTACCCGAGCAAACTCTCGCATATTTAGACCTCTCTTCACAGGGAAAGATAAAGCTTATGAGTTCAGAAAATGGTAGGAACTGGTCACTCTACTACGAGACACAAAAGAATCGATGTGACATCTATGGAGCATGTGGGCCTTATGGGGTTTGCAGCATTTCCAAATCTCCAATCTGCAAGTGTTTGAAAGGGTTTGTACCAAAGTCACACCAGGAATGGAGCAAAGGGTCTGGACCAGTGGGTGTGTAAGGAAAACTGAATTGTTCTGTGAGAGACAAACAAATAAGAAGTCAGTACCATTGCAAGGAAAACAAGATGATAATGATGATGGGTTTTGGAAGATCATACGGGCGAAAGTACCAGATTATCATCAGTATATTGCATCTTTGGATCTTGAAGACAAGTTCAATGACTGCAAGATACAGTGCCTAAATAATTGTTCATGCCTGGCTTATGCACTTGTTAATAATATTGGGTGTCTAGTCTGGTACAAAGACCTTATTGATATACAGAAATTTTCCAAGGAGGGAGTTGATATTTATATTTGCCTAGCACGTAGAGAACTAGGTAAGTGATAACAATGCTTGCAAAACTATAGTTAGCAATATCTAATCTTTTCCTTATGTTTGTTTTTGTATTGTAAATTAATGTGCAGGTGAAGGAAAGCCAATTAAGTTGATTGCCAGCCTTACAGCTATTGGTTTAATGATTATCATGGTTGCCATAGTGTTGGGTTTGCACAGGTTGCGAGCTAACCGAAAGGGTAAGAGAATGAGATAGAGGAGATCAGTTATTCTGATATATTAGCACATTTATCAGTCTCTCTGTGGAGTACTAGACTACGCATTAATCAAATCATTATAACTTCCCTGCAGAACTGTATAAGAGCATGCATAGTTATATACTGGTTGATATTTATAACTTTTGTTGTTTTATTCTGACTTGGTGTTTGAGGTTTATACTTGCAAATTAACAAAGCTTGCCTTTGAATGAACAGAACCGATTCCAACTTCTAGGGACACTCTTCGAGAATATATTGGAAAACATGATCCATCAGAGCTATTGATCTATGATTTTGATACCATATTAACTGCTACAGACAATTTCAGCATTACAAACAAACTCGGGCAAGGAGGCTTTGGTCCTGTTTATAAGGTACATATTTGTTTACTTTTGGGTAATACAGCTTTGTAACTGGTAAAGAAGACAAACATGAACACCATGATTAACTTGAGGACCTCGTATAGGGTATGCTACAAGATGGGAAGGAAATAGCTGTAAAAAGACTATCTAGTAGCTCAGGACAAGGTATTGAAGAGTTCAAGAACGAGATGATGTTGATCTCCAATCTTCAACATAAAAATCTTGTTAGGATCATGGGTTGCTGCGTTAAAGAGGATGAGAAGTTACTGATTTACGATTTCATGCCAAACAAAAGCTTGGATACTTTTCTATTCGGTTAGTTTTGTTAGTGTTTTATATTCAATTGCAGTGCAAAACTCATCTTCACCTATCTTCTTATTCAATGAAAGTATCTCTGCTATTTGTAAATGTCGAACTTGGGGTAACCATGAAAATTTCTTTGTAAAGTAAGATCTGACCTATTTTTGCTATTTAACAAAAAAAGATGAGAAAAGTTTGTAAGTATTCAACCTCGGCATAATTTGGGTTTTGGAATCACAACTGCATATTAAGATAAAGCTATGAATAGAGTCACATGAAATAAATTACCCAAGAGACACATAATCCACTGACTACTTTCAGATATTAGATATCGATTATGTCTGTCATATATAATGCAGAGAACCATTAGATATTGAATGTGTCTGTACAATATAATCTCTATTGTTTGTTTAGTTCAGATCTCTATGATGCATTCACTACTATTTTCATATAATTGTGTGTGCATATCCTAGCAGTTAAAGAAGGCTAGAAATTTGGTTTTAACCAAGTTGTGAAAGGGTAACAGTCTCATGATATTTCATTGTTGCATGCATGGGAGTCATGATTTATGAAAACCCATTACTGATTACAATGACTAGGTGCATTGATTATTTAATCAGATACGAGGAAGAGAGCAGTGCTTGATTGGGCAACACGCTTCAATATTATTCAGGGTGTTGCTAGAGGGCTTCTTTATTTCCATCATGATTCCTATGTGAAGGTAATACATAGAGACCTGAAAGTCAGCAACATTCTCTTGGATGAGAAAATGAATCCAAAAATTTCAGATTTTGGATTGGCACGCATAGTTGAAGGAACACAAAATCTAGAAAATACTAAAAAAGTTGTGGGAACACGGTAAGAATCATTTTCTTTCTAATCTTCAACATGTTGCATTCGTTACGTACTAATTAGTTGCTATGCAGTGGCTATATGTCTCCGGAGTATGCCATGAGGGGGATGTTTTCTGAAAAATCTGATGTCTACAGCTTCGGGGTATTGGTCTTGGAGATTATTAGCAGCAAGAAGAATACCAGCTTCTCTTTATATGACCAACAACTAGGCTTTCTAGGCTATGTAAGTTCATACTTCTAATGTAAAATGTGGACTCATGAGCAGTTTCTTTCGTATAGCTTAAACCACATATATGAATCTTTACAGGCATGGAACTTGTGGAATGAAAACAGGGGATTGGAGTTGGTAGATGAAATATTGGGTGATTCATATTCCTCATCGGAAGTATTGAAATGCGTGCAAATCAGGCTTCTCTGTGTACAAGACAAAGCTGTGGATAGGCCAACCATGGCGGATATAGCTTTGATGTTAAGTAGTGAGAAAGATGGTCCACAACCTAAGATGCCTGTATTCACTATCCAAAACTCAGCTTTTCATCCTCAACCACACTCTGAGGATACTAATTCCTCCAAAAATGAAGCTAGCATTGCAATGATTGAAGGTCGATAAGTGCTAGCAAATTGTTACATCACAATGCAATGCCTTTTGGTCATTCTTAAGGGGTTCTTATACATATGGAAGGTTTTCTTCTTGGTGTAGAAAACAAACCCTTTCTGTTGGGGTAGGTAGTATATGAAGGTCTTTTCATAGAGGAGATGCACCTTCATTGATGTGTTTACACTTTGTATTGACAATTTTGTATACAAAAGTTAAGTCTTCACCATGTGATAGTTTTTCCTCGAAAGAATTTCAACAATTGAAATTGGTTCCTCTAGATTTATCATGACAAAATTTGATATACATAGTTGAGTCATTTCGGACCAACATAGTTTTTGAGTTGTCATTGCAACACTGCACCACTTCAACCCACAATTCTTTGTTTATATATTTACTGCCGTATGAGATTAAAATTCAAGTAATTATGAGATGTGACCTGTGGAATTATCAATGAGAAGGTTTCCAAGTTTAGCTATTGTATAGCACCTTAGGTTTTGATCAGCAATGCTGACACTCATATTTTGTTATTTTGTATATAGCAATGTCATATCTAAGGTGGAGTGGTTGTACTTAAATTGTTTTAAACCTAACAGTTTAAACTCTTTGGGAAAGCATAAGCTCTGACATTTTGTGAGATTGTAGTTCTATATGTCTCGTGTTTTCCCATATAAGGCTTCTGCATTTGGAGTCCTAAAACTCTTGGAATATCGGTTGGAATGTTGAAGGGTCAAAACAGAAAAATTATTGTAGATTGACTTTGGAAAGCTATAGTTCCTAAACCAGTGGGAATATAGCGCTGAAATTTGCAGTAACTTAGACCTACATATCTCGTATAGGCCTGAGAAACAGTTTTTCATTTTGTGCCCTGTAGCTTCCACAATGGCAAAGCAAGTACACCATTGTCAGATTCAGCTTATAGCAGAATCTACATAACAGAATAGTGACTTTGTAGGCCTATAGCTTTCTATTCAGATTTAATTGGATTGTGAAATTAATGGGAAGAAGGGAAAATGTGTTTAGTTTCATTTCCAGGTGGTTTCACACTTTTTAATCGTCTAGATATGGAGAAAGAGCAGTTTGAGTGACTATAGGTCTGCATCAGTTTGTAGGAATCAATTTATTTGTAGACCAAAGTGAGCACCTTCACTTTGTTCTTTTCTAGTTGCTTCAATCTTGCATTATATAACACTTTGACTAATACTTAATGGATCTCTATGTCTTCATTGGATACTATTACTTTATTTTGTGTTTCTACATAGCATTAGATCGTCATCAGAGTTTTCACACAACTATTGAGCTCATAATTGATTAAGACTAACATGTCATCGCATTATTGCTGGTATATAATGACAATTTTACTTTTACATTATTGTCTTCTATACTCATTATTGGTGGGTTGACAACGAACAAAATCATATTCATTGTTGCACAAAATAATGAACAAATGTCTCGTCTTTTAGTGTGTAAAACATATAGAATGATACAATTCCCAGCATGTTAGGAACTCTTGATTGCTAGTATGAATGTTTCTATTATGCTAGGAATTGTATGAGAAAGTCTTGCGTACGGCAGACGCAAAGTACACGTGGTACGGGCTGACCAATCAGACCCTTAGCAGGGGGGTATTTTGGGTATTTTTGATATTAGTATATGTTCTCGATTTACTTTACAAATTGGTTTCTAGGTAAAGTATAGCTGATTTCTTTTTATTCATCAAATGCACACTATAGTATCATGCTTTGTTTCTACCTGTATTTCCTAGCTAATTTAGTTGATGGTTTCTTAGGCTAAATAGTTTCAGTTTCAGTGTCATTCAATTGGTTTTAATCTTTTATTCCTTATTCAGGGTCTTTGGTCTAGCTATTTTTTTACTTTTGATTCTAGATTATTGTTCTAAAATTAAACTGATTAAGTGGTCCGTGTTTTGATTAATGATACACTTAATTATCATTTGTATATAATTATGATTGAATTTGTTTGATCTTATTTATAGTGTATTCCGCTTCAGCCTGGAGTTCTTTTTTTCTTTTCCTTTTTTTCCCCCCTTTTTGTTGTCTCATTTGCTTTGCCCTATAAGAATATTGTGTCGAGATTAGCTTTCATCCATATATAACTAATTCGATGATTTTGTTGCAGATTTCTTCACCTTTTAAAAACTTTATGCAAAGTAGCCTGTGCTTCATTAGTTTGCTGCTGTTCCTTGGTTTTGCTACTTTATATTTTTATTTGTTGTTTAAAATAGATTCTTGAATCCATGTCTTTTGACTTTAGACCTTACTGGAACATGTCGTGCATTTCAATTTATTAACTATATATGAACAGATGCATGACCTTCATAAGAAGTTATTCTATGAGAAAAGGAGGCTTGATATATCAGTGTAATACAAATACTATATTTGAAACAAATGCTCCTTTAATATATAGACGTCGTCATGATGATACGAAATTTGTAATAAAAAATAATGTACAAATTGGAAATAATTTTGTTGTACCTTATAATCCTAATTTATTGTAAAGATATAATGCTCATATTAATGCTTTGTACATGCTTCAATTAGATTCATACATTGTAAACTAAATTCTGAAAAATTTGTTTAGCGCATATTTTTTATTTCATTTAAATACAGCTTGGTTGTTTTTCTGAACCGAAAACTTAAAACCGAACATAAAAAAATTAAAATAGAAAGAAAACAATCCCGCGGCATCGCGCGGGTTCTCTTGCTAGTTTCATATTAGGGGAGGAATATCCATCAATTCGATCAGATTCTTGTTTTATAATTTTCCAAAGCACATGCTATTGCTAAAGACTCGACTGAACCGAGTGACACGGCAATTAACAGGTCCATTAGACTGTGTCATAGTTAGTCCACATCAATTAACCAGGTTTGGATAAGACTTGACCTAATTCTAGACTCATTTTATAACCACCATAAAAATTAGAAATTCCATATTTTCAGGTCCTAAGAAATGAATGAGCGTCAATGGAAACAAAGTACATCATATTTTCAGTCCTACATGCCATTATAGTCTCTATCTTATCGTTTTATACTTGTGGATGAGCATAAAGATTCCTATTAGTTGTCAATTCTTAATGGAAGCTCAATTTTTTTTTGAACATTAATGGAATCTCAGTTATGGCATAAACTTCAGCAGAGTTAACAGTCAATTAATGTTTGGTGTGTGTGTTGGTGGGGTGGTAAGGCTCTGAACTCTCATTTGGGAGGTCAGGAGTTCGAGCCCCACTATGGGTGGGTTGGGGTGGGGTTTAAAAAAAAAAAAAAAAACAGTCAATTAATGTCTCCATCCCTTACATTTTCTTCCCTTTTACTCATGGCATTCTAAAAGAATCTTTGAAAAAGTAGTCACTAAACATCCAAATTTGGAAAATTCATAACTTCCAATTTTAACATTATTGTTCAAAGACTTTGACTCGATCAAGTGTATCTGTGTATTAGAAACTCCCAAATATACCCCAAAAAGAAGATGTGTGTAAAAAGCCTATAAATAAATCCTATTGGGTCTAACAGCTATAAGCCTATAACATACTTTGTAGTCTGTATAGCCAAATAAATCAAACAAAAGCCATGAGATCTTTAGCTTTTGAAAAAGTATGCCCTCTAGTTTACTGCCTTTTTTTGTACGTTCACCTACTTTCATCACAAAACTACTTTCCACATTTTGCTTCTGCTAGTTCAACTACTGAAGTAGAGGCTCTTCTCAAATGGAAAGCCAGATTTCTAAATCAAACCTCCCATAATAACCAGCTCAAGGATTGGATTTACCTTCCCAAGACTTCTAATACAAATGCCACCAATTCTTCCAGCAACCCCAAGGTAAACGAAAGCCCATGCATTTGGGCTGGTATTTCATGCAATGCTGCTGGAAGTGTCACCAACATAACCATTGCCAGTTTCGGTATACAAGGTACGCTACATGAATTCTCATTCTTGTCCTTCCCCAATCTCGAATATCTTGATATCAGCGTCAATAATTTCTTTGATGTCATCCCACCTCAAATCAGTTCCCTTTCAAAACTCCTTCATCTTGACCTCTCTAATAACCAATTCTCCGGGAGAATTCCACCAGAAATTGGTCTTCTTAGAAATCTTACATTTCTCTATCTCCACAAAAATAATCTTTCTGATGTTATTCCTCCTTCGCTAGGGAATTTGAAATCGCTAGTGAATCTATCAATGAGTTATAATCTACTCAATGGTTCAATTCCAGCATCACTTAGTGATCTCATAAACATTAACAGGCTCTACCTCGGCCAAAATAACCTCTATGGCAACATTCCAAAAGAGTTAGGGAACCTGAAATCATTGGTCGATCTAGAGTTGAGCACCAATCAACTCAGTGGTTTAATTCCGACAACATTGGGTGATCTGACCAACCTTACCACTCTCTATCTCCATACAAATGACCTCTCTGGCACCATTCCAAAAGAGTTAGGGAACCTGAAATCTTTGGTGGATCTAGAGTTGAGCACCAATCAACTTAGTGGTTCAATTCCGAAAACATTGGGTGATCTGACCAACCTTACCACTCTCTATCTGCATTCAAATAATCTCTCTGGCACCATTCCAAAAGAGTTAGGGAATTTGAAATCCTTGGTGGATCTAGGGTTGAGCACCAATCAACTTAGTGGTTCAATTCCGAAAACATTGGGTGATCTGACCAACCTTACCACTCTCTATCTTAATTCAAATAATCTCTCTGGCACCATTCCAAAAGAGTTAGGGAATTTGAAATCCTTGGTGTCTCTAATGTTGAGCACCAATCAATTCAGTGGTTCAATTCCAACAACATTCGCTGACTTGCAATCCTTGGAAGTCCTTTTCCTTCGTGACAACCAACTTTCTGGCTCTATCCCTCAAAATATAGGAAATATCCAGAAGTTGACAAAATTGCACTTGGGTATAAACCAATTTTCTGGCTATTTGCCACAAAACATTTGTCGAGGTGGATCACTCACAAACTTTTCAGCAGAAAGCAACAATCTAATTGGTCCAATCTTAGAAAGCTTGAAAACCTGCACGAGCTTAATCAGAGTCCATCTTGAAGGGAACCAATTGACAGGTAACATCTCAGAACACTTCGGTGTTTATCCGAATCTGAATTTTATAGACTTGAGTCGCAATAAATTTTATGGTGAACTCTCACAAAATTGGGGACTGTGCCCAAATTTTGCAACTCTACGAATAGCCGGAAACAACCTTACTGGTTCTATACCACCTGAGATCGGAGAAGCAACCCAAATTCATGTGCTAGATCTTTCTTCAAATCGTTTGGTCGGGACGATTCCGAAGGAGTTTGGGAGATTGACTTCAATGGTGAAGCTGATATTGGATGGCAACCAACTTTCAGGTCGTGTCCCTTTAGAGTTAAAATCATTTACTGATCTAGAATATCTTGATCTATCAACAAACAATTTCAATGATTCAATTCCAAGCTTTGTGGGTGACTTTGTCAAGTTATATTACTTGAATTTGAGCAACAACATGTTCGGTCAAGTAATTCCATTTCAGCTGGGGAAGTTAATTCAGCTGTCCCAACTAGATTTGAGTTCTAACGCACTTGAAGGTCATATAGCATCAGATATTAGTAAAATGCAGAGTCTGGAGATACTTAATATATCCCACAACAATCTTTCTGGTTTCATTCCAACAAGTATGGAAGACATGCATGGGCTAACGTATGTTGACATATCCTACAATCACTTGGAAGGCCCACTTCCCAACATCAAAGCATTTCAAGCTGCTCCTCGAGAAGCATTACAAGGGAACAAAGGCTTGTGTGGCAACACAACATTTTTGCAACCCTGCACTTCTAGCCAAAAAAAGGACCCTAAACTCATACTTTTGATGATCTTCCTTTTTCTTGGAACAATTGTACTTCTAGCCTTTATATTTGCTTTTGTACCAAAAAGGAAAAAGAAGCATCAACATCTAGAAGCAAAAAACAGGGATGAGGAAATTTCTTTTTCGATATTGAAGTTTGATGGGAAGACAATGTATGAGGAAATCGTCAGGGCAACAAAAGATTTTGATTCTATGTATTGCATAGGGAAGGGAGAACATGGAACTGTCTACAAAGTAACTTTGTCAAATGCTAACACAGTAGCTGTGAAGAAACTCCATCTGTTATGCGCTGATGATGAGAATCTTCAAAAGGAATTCTTGAATGAAATCAGGGCACTAACTGAGATGCGACACCGAAATATTGTGAAGCTTTATGGTTTCTGTTCACATAGGCGACACTCATTTTTGGTGTATGAGTATCTTGAAAAGGATAGTTTGGCCACAGTGTTGAGCAAAGATGAGGAAGCTAAAGAACTAGGGTGGAGTAAAAGAGTGAATATTCTTAAAGGTGTAGCTCACGCCTTGTGTTACATGCACCATGAGTGCTTGCCACCAATTGTGCACCGGGACATATCGAGCAAGAATATTTTGCTGGATTCTGAATATGGGGCCTATGTTTCAGACTTTGGCACCGCTAAGTTCTTAAATCCAAACTCAGCTAATTGGACTGCCGTTGCAGGCACTTACGGATATGTTGCACCGGGTAAATGTTTTTCTCTGCTCCCTATAGTATCTATCAAAATTCATGCTTTTGTTTTTAGGCAAATGATTCCTTTTAGAACCTTGCTGACTTAACTAAATGATATTTATTTTTGTGTGTGTGTGTGTGTGTATTCTGTGAGCAGAGCTGGCGTATACAATGGAAGTAAATGAGAAGTGTGATGTTTATAGCTTTGGAGTGGTGGCATTGGAGATAGTTATAGGAAGACATCCTGCAGATCTTCTCTCATCTCTATCATTGGGGTTGTCGTCATCGTCAACTGCCTTACCAGCCCATACAATGCCAGTTGAGGATGTTTTGGACCAACGCATTTCCCCTCCAACACATCAGGTTGTAGGGGAAGTGCTCTCGCTTATGAAGATAGCATTTGCATGCCTGAGTTCCGGTCCTCAATCTCGTCCAACAATGAAACAAGTTTCTCAACAATTTGAAACAAGTTTCTCAACAATTTGAAACTCATCAGAGACTACAGTTGTCAAAGCCATTACGTATGACAACACTAGGTGAATTGCTTGCCCTCGATGGTTTGGCTTTGGCTATCTGAGAATGTTTTTCTTTCCTAAATTTCATTATATCAGTGGTCTTGTAATTCTTCTTAAAAGTTGCCTCTTTCTAAAGTTGTATTCTATTTCATTTCCAGTTCTGTACTTCTCATGCTTTAATTTGGTTGGGTTGCAGATTGAAATGTTTTGTCTACGTGTAGAGATAAATAAATCAAAGATTTCTTTGTATAATTGCATGGTTTGACATTTACACTATCATGTTCTATTCTAGCCACTGTGAAGCAAGTAAGACAATAGTCCTATTGGATTTATAGGTGAGATGTAAAAGTTTTTGGGTTTGGGTTATGGTAGCCCTGTACTATTCGTTGTTCTTCTACAGCCTCGGTAAAAATGGTGATTGAGAATAATGATTGCATAGAATAATTCTCTATTTTCTCATTTCTGTTTAGTAGAATGTGTTGCAATTATATACAAAGAAAAGAAGATTCTAGAGGCTGAGAATCAACTATACAATCATCCTATAATTACAACAAGATATGACAATATTTATTGCCAGATTTGTAACCTATCGATTACAATAAAATCCCAACAATTAGTCTCACGTAATTAAGCTAATAAATCAATGATAGTCATTGTGATTTTCAACACTGCCCCTCAAGTTGGAGCATGAATGTCTAGAATTCCCAACTTGCGTGAATGTCAATGGAAAAGTGTAACACCTAGGGGCTTAATAAATATGTCTGCAACTTGTTAGGTAGATGGTGTATAGGCTATTGAAATCACTCCCATTTAAATTCTTTCACAAACAACATGACAATCCATTTCAATGTGTTTAGTGCGATGATGAAATACAGGATTTGCTCCTATATATAGAGCAGCTTGGTTGTCACAAACCAACCTTGCCAGTTTTGGATGATGTACTTGAAGAAGATATTTCAACCAAGTGAGCTCACAAGTAGCAGAGGCCATAGAACGATACTCTGCTTCTGCCGATGAGCGAGATACAACACTTTGCTTCTTAGATTTCCAAGAGATAAGAGAATCACCAAGGAAAACACAATGACCAGAAACTGATCTCCTTGTTGTGGGGCAACCACCCCAATCTGCATCACAATAGCCTTTTAGCTTTGAAGAACTTTGTGATGGGAATAATAAATCACTATGTCAATAAACTCATCAGACGACAGAATGGTTAGTTTCTGTTGTCTGAATAATTTTAACGACAGAATGAAAAAATTCTGTTGTCTGAATATAGTGTATATCATAGTAAATCAGTTTTCTGAAAAAGGCTCTGTTTCAGACAACAGATTTCTGTTGTGCATTACACTAAGATTGATTTAGTTTTGGTTGTTTGGGTTTTTTTTTTTTTGAAAAAAACTGTTTGAAAATGTTATGTTTCAGACAACAGATTTCTGTTGTGCATTAAAGCAGATTGATTTAATTTTGGTTGTTCACTTGTTTGGACATTTTTTTTCCCTTTCAGTTTGGGTTTTTGGTACAACATAAAGACATATTCGTCTAACACTAGATGAAATTTTGGCCCGACAAATTTATCAGACTGAGAGAAACCTAAAAACCATCTCTCAGCTCGCTCTCACTCTCAAACCCATCTTCTCTCTTGCGCGCTCTTGCTTTCGCAGAAACCTAAAAACCGTCTCTCAGCTCGCTCTCACTCTCAAACCCATCTTCTCTCTTACTCTTGCTTTCGCTCTCGCACACAACAGAAATCTTCGAACTGAAAACCCAATCCAATATCAATTTCTTCCAATCCAACATCGAACTGAAAACCTAGAAAAAATCTCAACCATCTCGCCTTGCAAACTAGAAAACCCCATTCCAGCCAAAGAATCTCAGTCTCGATCCGTATCTTGGTCTCAATCTGAATCCGCATCTGTCACTGGTAAGCCCTTGGTTAAGTGTTAATAGATTTAGGGTTTTTGTTGGATTGGGTATTTAGGGTTTTCTCGATTAAGTGTTCATCTCACTTTGCCTAGGTGATTGCATTGGGCAGCAACACAGGCGGTTTAGGCGGAGGCTGTTATCTATTGAATCCAAAATAGGAAGAGGAAAGTTCAAGGGCAAGCCCACGGGTCAGTGCCACTTCTGCACTCACGAAGAGATGGGTATTCAATCTCTCTCTCATTCTTTCACTTTTTCCTCTATTTCTATATCTATTTGCAAGGTCTCAGTTGCTTGGTGTTTTCTCCACCCACAAAGAGATGGGTATTCAATAGATGAATTTGTAAATGTTTTACGCATTCTAATTTTGAATTTGGGGTCTTCATCTAAAAGCTCGTACTTCTTTCATGAAATTTTCTTCCTTTAATGAACTTTGGTCCAGATAAGTTCTAGGTTTCTGGTAGTTATTTGGCTTGAAGTTTGGTCTACCCTTATTGGATTATTGACTCAATTGATTCAATTCCAATGGTTTAATTGTAATTCCGAATTGGGATTAGATGATTGAATTCATTTCGACCTTATGCGGTGAATAAGGTCATATATACAGTTAAATTTGTTCTTCCTCACTACTTTAGCTTCGAAAAAAGTAGAGAGACTTGTCTAAATTTCGTTTTTAATGTTGATTAGAGGGTATACTATATACCTTGGTAGGAAAGATTGTTTCTTTCCACTCATTTGATTTTACATTTAGTGGCACAGTTATGTATATGATTCCTGAATAGGTAACAATAGTAACTGTCTAAACCTATTAACTTTTTTGAATATGTATATCTGCTTCCTTATGTATTAGTTATTGTGTGCTTGGTTTCTTTATGTGGGTGATCGGTGAAACCCAGTAGTGACTATTACTGCAATGTGGATTTCATAGTGTTTTGTAATATGCTGTGTTTCTTTATTCTTGCATGTTAATTAATTATATATTTTGGTGGGATCTGGTATCATAAATTTCATATATCGACCTAACTAGCTAATTTAGATATATGGTTAATTTAATAATAACCAGAATAAACAAAACAATTCATACAAAATGAGTTTGGAAGTTATTAGTTGCCTTTTCTTTTGCTATTCGATCACCTTATAGATTGGTCTTTGATCATCCCCTTTATTTCTGCAGTTCTTTATTAAGTAAATAGCTATTTTTCTATATTCTAATAGATATGCAATATATGGCAGCATGAACAATTAGTGAGAGAGCATTGTGTTGAATATGTATATGGTACTCTCAACAAGATACAAGTGCACTTATTACCTTTCATATTATTAGGAGGGTAGACATATGGCTCTGATTTGGTTACGAACTTGGTTTCGTAGGGGTGAGATGGCTGGACCTGGACGCATGGCAGCTCTCGAGGAATGAGGTAATTTGGTGAATTGACACCTTTCACTCCTCCAAAATTACAGGTAAAGGAATGTTTTGTAGTTGTATTTGTTTAGTTACTCCATTAAATACTACTATTATCAGATGGTTGTGCACTCGGGATTTGCAGATAAATGGGATTAATTTAGTGAAAACAATTCTTCATCCTGCACTATGCATTTTGTATGTGTTCTGCAATTGTTTTTTTTTTGGTTAGTTTTCTTATGAAACATGTTATGTATATAGATGTCTGCAGACATATTTGCCTCTGAATGATAGCATTTTTTGCATTCTTGATTTGGATGATAGACGTGAAAGGGTGCTCACTGATTTGTTGATTTTTTTTTGGGTTACATGTGGTCAATTGGAGAAGGAAACAAATCTTATTGAGGGAGTTTCATGGTTAGATTGTGGCCACCGTGAAATGCAGGTAAGGAACTGTTGATATTATGTGTTACTGCTGATGTCAAAGTTTATAGTAGCTTTAGCATTTTTTGTTTTTGGCAATTAACTTTATCATTTTTGAGCTATGCCAACTATAATTTTATCTTGTCTGATATTTATTCTGGTTGGAAGTTTACTTTTTACAGGTTTGTCATCCATCTCTGAGTGTTGACCCTTTAAAGTAGGGTGATTTCTTGTAGGTACGCATGTACTTAAGAAAGCATGTTTATACTGCTTCTTTTTGACAGATTGTATTTGACCTGAGATGGTGAATTCTTGTCTAACATGCACGTCTCAAATTATCAGATGGGGTAAAGTATTATGTTAAATTTAGGTCAATAACCCTGTATGCTTTGTATTATTCCACTCAAATTCGATGCTTGTTTCTTTGGCCTTCATTCAAAGGCTCTATAACCGAACTTTTACCATTCTCTTTTTGCATCATATTATTTATATGATATAGTGGTTAGTAGTGATGATACTTTGGTTGGTATAAATGGTTAAAGAATTTCAGTTCGTGTTCTTTATACTTCCAAAATTTTATTGATAGGTGGAGAATCAGGAAGGAGTCGCAAACTTTGATGATATCCTTGCAAATTCAGATGCATTCATGGTGGCACGAGGTGATCTTTGAATGGAAATTCCAATAGAAGATATCTTTTTGGCTCAGAAAGTGATGATCTATAAGTGCAGCATCCAAGGAAAACATGTTGTCACGACAATACAGATGTTGGAACTAGCAGTTGTTGAATATGTTGATGAATTGTACAAGTTCTACAAACTTGAAGAGGTAATCCCTTATCCTTTTTCCCCCTCCCCAGATCTTCCCTTTTAGGCTTCTTCTATTATACCTTTTCTTACACTTGAATATTACTTATGCAGGATGACTACCGAGTTGGAGATTACTTGGACATTGATCAAGTCTGGGTTGAATGGGCAAGCATGTTGTCAAGTTTCAGATCACTAGTGTTGTATGTCTGTGGTAGATCAGTAGTTAGGAATCATTTTGTGCATATAGCTAGAACTCACTTTGGTGGCTGTAATGATTCATGATGATATTCAAATAAATAGACCAATTTTTCTAAAATTGTGTCGTGCAAATGCTCTTTCTAAGACAGAAATAAAAACCAATTAAAGTTGACATCCAAACCAACATCAGACTACAAAATTTAATATTTGAAAGACGTCTCTTCAACAGAAAATATAAAAAACCCTAGAAGCCGCAGCACACAAGTTTGGTTGAGATTTAGCTGAGTTCCTCTCGTCCGGCGGCGTTCATCATTGGCATGGGGCTTGCCTCGCTGTCGTGGGGAGGCTGCCGGACGGGTGATGGTGGTCTATGGTTCTCTGGCTTCTAGGATTTGCAGTAACCCGAAGTCGACAACGGGATCTAGTTTTCGTTCTGGTTTGAAGCCTCCTTAAGAGCTTCAAATGGTGATTCAGAAGCTGCTGTCCATTGAAATCCTCCCAACTTCAACATGTCGGTAAGTGGTTTTGCTATAATACCAAAATTGCGGACATACTTTCGATAATATCCAGCCAGTCCCAAAAATCCTCTTAATCCCTTGACCGTTTTGGGTTTGGCCCATGTCTTGATGCACTCAATCTTTGCAGGATCCACTGATACACCTAAGGCACTAATGACATGTCCCAAATACTCAACAGAAGAGACTCCAAAACTGCACTTGCTTTTCTTAACCTTCAAGGAATGCTACTGAAGTTTTTGAAAGACCTTCTCCAAATCTTCCAAGTCGGACTCCAATGTATGACTATACACCAAAATATCATCAAAAAACACCTGAGCAAACTGTCGCAGATAATCTCGTAACACATCATTCATCACGGACTGAAAAGTGGAAGGGGCATTGGTGAGCCCAAATGGCATAACCAGGAATTCATAATGTCCATTGTGAGTTCGAAAATCAGTTTTACTCACATCTGAAGCATCCATTCTGATTTGATGATAACCGGACCTTAGATCAAGCTTGGTGAATATAGTGGAACCATGAACTTCATCTAGAAGCTCGTCCACCAGCGGAATAGGGTACTTGTCTTTAACAGTGACAGAATTAAGTGATCTATAATCCACACACATTCTCCAAGTACCGTCTTTCTTCTTGACCAAAAGTACAGGAGAAGAGAATGGACTCACACTTGGCTTGATGACACCATTGTCCAACAGTTCTTGTACAATCTTTTCAATTTCGGCCTTCTGAAAGTGAGGATATCTGTATGGTCTCACACTAATAGGTGGAGTGTTAGGCAACAACTCAATTTTATGATCTTGAGGCTGAGCAGGTGGTAAAGTGGTTGGGGCACTGAACAAATCCTCATACTTGCTGATCATGGCTTGTAGCTTCGGATGGGGACTTGCAACAACATTGTGCATTAGGGCAGGTTGCAGCTGGACTAGCATGGCTTCCTTCTCCTTCCTGAGTAGTCTGGTCATGGCTTTACAGCTTATAACAGTAGCCTCGGCCTTGGTTTCACCCTGCAACAAAAACTCACTCCCTTGAACACAAAATCGCATCTTCATTGAGTCAAAATTCCATAGAATGTCCCCAAGTGATCTTAACCAGCCTGGTCCTAGCACGATTTCACAACCTGTTACAGGCAAAACATAAAAATTGTCCATAAATGTGAATTGCTGCAATTGAAGTTCTATGTTGACTTCACCCCGGGTTTTCATCTTTGCACCACTTGCCAAGATAACATTAAGTGGTGAAAGTTTGTGAACCGATACTTTAGTATTCTTCAATAACTGTGGATGAATGAAGTTGTGTGTTGGTAGCTGCATGGTAGCTGGATTAGAGTGTCCATCTCCCATAACGTGCAACCGGATCAATGGTTCTTCAAGATCAGTGATTGGGGGAACCTCTGGATCGAGAGGCTCTTCTATACTCAACAAGTCCTCCTCATCTTGTGTGACCTCCATGATCATCAACCGGCCCTTCCTGCAATTATGTCCCGGTTTAAAGGTCTCCTCACAAAAAAAAAACACTGATTCTTGGCTCTCTTTTCTTGATATTCCGCTTGAGACAACAGTTTGCCCCCATTAGGATTTGGAGCATGCACATTTCTTGCAGCAGAAGGATTGTGAAATCGTTGACCCTGACTTGGGACTTTCTGGGGTGGAGTAGAATGGAAACTACTAGTAGGCCTGTGATGGCTAGTAGTCCTAGCAAAGTGCCTATGACTTTCATTCCTGGTCTCATATACTCGGGCTAATTCACAAGCCTCATATAGTGTCCGAGGCTTTTGAGCTTGAACATCTACCCGAATGTCCTCCTTGAGTCCCCCTATGAAGCAAGATAGCAACACTTCAGGAGGGAAACCCGGGGCTCTCCTCGATAACCTGGTGAATTGTTCCTTGTAATTCTCCACACTACCTGTTTGTGACATTCTTGCCAAAGCAGCCTGATACTCTGACCTATTGTAACCACTAAATTCTCTCATGAGTAGGTCTGCCAAACCTTGCCAAGTATGGGGAAACTCGTGCCGGAACATATACCATCGATCAGAGGCCTTGTCTGACAGATGCATGGTAGCGATTGACAGTTTCCATTCCTCCGGAATTTGGTAGAACTCAAAGTACTGTTCAGCCTTGTTTAACCGTTTAATCGGATCCCCACCACTAAACACACTGAATTCAAGCCTCATCTGCTTCATAGTTGGAAGGTTTGGATCCACATGGGGCATTTGGGATGGGTAAGGTGCCATGTAAGGCATGGGGTGGTACATGTTTGGAGATAAGAAGTGGAGAGGGTATGGTTGAGGTGATAGATGAGCCTGAGTAAACTGGGTGCTATAAGGAGGGGTGACGATGTGAGTTGTGGTTGTGGTAGCAAAAGTGGGAATAGCCATGGTGGTCTGGGAAATATGTTTAGCTTGAGTGTACTGTGAGGATGCAAAGGGTGATGTAGCATTAGCAGTACTAGCTGACATGGTGTGCATGGTGGCTGTGTAAGGACCAGAATAAGTCATCATGAAATGATCATTTTCAATCCGCGGCGGACTAGGGTGAGGAGGATTGGTAAAAAATGGTTGGCTCATATTAGTATAGTAGGTGCTAGGGTAGGTGTTAAAGGGTTGCGAGCCGAAACGAGGGTGCTGGAGAGCACTAAAATTGAGCTTGGGAACCCATAGAATGACTGGCAAACTGAGGCACAAGGCCGCCACCCTCAATAGGTTTGGATCCCTCAACCGATGTCTTATCAGCCAACGTAGCCATGTGCATATCAGAGTGTGAACTCACAGGATTAGTAGATCCAACAGTGTTAGTGGTAGATTCACTAGTTAATCCAAAGAGTACATCATCAGTAGGAGGATTTATAATTGGGCTATGAGTATTACCATCAGATCTGGCCATTCCAGCTGAAGTAGTAACCAATCCGGATGAAGAAGCCTCTGAAATCGGTGGTGAGATCTGCTGAAGCACCGGTGATGGGATCGAACCGTTCCATCCGGTTGAGGCACAGCGGTGCCACCCTGCTGTGCAAGCTGCAGCTGGCGCATCTCGTCCAGGAGCACCGACTTGAAAGTAGCAAGGGAAGAAGCCATGGAATCCTGGAAAGTAGCCTGGAGAGTGGCTTGCATTTCGTCCAGACGAGCAGAGGTTTCGTCGCGGTGAACCTGGAGCTCAAACTCCAAGTGGGAGAGTTCACCGGAAACATGCGGCGGCGAAGGGGGCTTCGTTCCCAGGCCCTTGAGTTTGACCATGGCCAAGCTGTGATACCAGTTGTTAGGGTAGGAGCCCTAACTATGGTAAATTGCAGAGGAAGAACTGAGGAAAATTGAAGAAAGAAATGCAAATTATTAACTTGATATATTGATCGATGCCCAGAGTTTACAGAATTGGGGGTTTTATACCCAAGCTGCTCACATGGATAACGACACGTGTTGGCCATGAAGGACGCAACACTAACGACCCAACTAACCTCCAATTAACCCTAATTAACCAATTAACCAGAATTATCTGAATTAAAGAACACGTGTGCGGCACATGCACGACTAAACGTTCTAATCCCATAACATGAACATGCACTACCTGAACTTGAGCAACAACAAGTTGAGCCCAGGAACCCCAACTAAGTTGGGTCAGTTGAAGCTGCTGTCTGTGCTAGATTTGAGTCATAATTCTCTTAGTCAAGAGATACCAACGGAGTTTTGTGATTTGGAAAGCTTGTTGACACTGAATCTGTCCCACAATAACCTCTTTGGTGTAGTTCCCCAGACTTTTGCTGACCTTCGTGGCTTGGAGTTCGTCGACATATCATACAATCGATTAGTGGGTCCGATTCCAGAAAACAAAGCATTTCAAGAAGCTCCTATAAAAGCATTGCAAGGGAATCAAGGTCTGTGGCAATGCTACAGGTCTACAGCCCTGCACTAGGACTCCTGGAAAAAAGAAGCACAGCTCTAACTGTTTGGCACAAAAACCAGTTGGCTTGCAAACTGTCTCTTTTGAGCGTGTGCGCAGGCGTGCCAGCACCGTGGGGTGCAGTCGTCGGGGTAGTCCCTTGACCTGACTTCTTCTTCAAGCGTTTGTGGACGAGGAGAGCACCAACCTCGCCACAAGGTTCTTCTCTAGCCTTCCGGGAAAGGACTTTCTGCCTTACGGATAAGGACTTTGGGTATGATCTATTCGCGTCACCGAATCGATACTTAGTATTGTAGACTGAGCAGAGGAATCACTGGGAAGTTTGGAGAAAGCACGGGTTGCGCTAAAGCGTGACTTTAGCTTCGCTGGGTTGCGAGGGCGTTACCCTTGCTTCGCTGGTAGTAACGGTGGCGGTTGTGCTCGCAGTCGGCTCCTGAGGAGACTGGGACTGGAAGTACGGTGGCCGGGTTGATCTGGTGATGCTGACAGTCGGCTCTTGGAGAGACTAGGACTGGCGGGCGGTCACCGGGTTTCAACGAGGTTGAAGGTTTGCTCCGGGGAGGCTTTGTAATCGCTAGGATTGATTGATTTGAGAGAGGTCCTTTATTCGTCCTTGAAACCTGGTATATATACCTAGGGTTTCGACTGTTCCTTGTCATAGAAGGGATATTGATTGAAGTTTCCTATTCAATCCCCGCTACCCGACTCCAATAAGGTTTCGTTTTCCTCATGAATCACGGAATGGGTGAAGCTGTAACCCAAACCCGAGTAGGCTTATTTTTGGGCCGCAGGTATCGGCCGGCTGTGCTAAATCCACTAAAGGATCTTGCCAAAATTACTTTTGGGCTCAAACACTAACATTGGTTACAAAGTCGTGTGCTTGGTAATTCCACCTGTGGTAGGAGTACTTAGACTTGTTTTTTGTGGAATTTGTATCACTTACAGAAGAAAAAAGAATTGTCAAAAAACAGATGAAGAGGACATGCATCCTAAAGAATTTGAACTTCGTTCAATGTCGATTTTTGAAGGAAAATTGTTGTATGAAGAAATTGTAAGAGCAACTGAGGATTTTGATGATGCTTATTGCATTGGGAAGGGAGGCACTGGAAGCGTTTACAAGGCAAAGCTTCCATCTGATGACTTGGTGGCTGTAAAGAAACTCCACAGTACTCACTGTGATGGTGAGAGGAGCTTTGAAAAGGAGGTCTTAAACGAGGTGATGGCATTGACTGGGATACGCCACAGAAACATAGTGAAACTTTATGGCTTCTGTTCACATTCACGACACTCATTTTTGGTTTATGAGTACCTTGAAAGGGGCAGCTTGTTCTCAATCTTGTGCAATGAAGAAGCAGCCAAGGAATTGGATTGGAGCAAGAGGGTGAATATCATCAAAGGTGTGGCTCGTGGCTTATCATACATGCACTCTGATGTATCACCACCAATTGTTCATCGAGACATAACCAGCAAGAACATTTTGCTAGATGCCGAGTATGAGGCTTGCATTTCAGACTTTGGCACTGCTAAGCTGCTAGAACTCGGTGCATCTAACTGGACTGCTGTGGTAGGCACATTCGGATATGTAGCACCAGGTAACATAACACACGCAAATGTCAAATATGAATTTATCAATGATTTTGTAACATGACATGTCCCAATGTGTCTAAATCATTGTCAGCTGTATATCATAAGTTCATAACTTCTAGTGTTTACCCTTTTTGGCAGAGCTTGCTTATACATTGAAGGTGACTGAGAAATGTGATGTGTACAGCTTTGGAGTATTGGCACTCGAAGTGATGAATGGGAAGTACCCGAGTGATCTAATCAGGTCTTTGTTGTCACAAGCTGAAATCAGAGAAGGAAATTTGCCTGAAGATGTGTGGGATGACCGGCTTAAACCTCCCACGGGTAAAATTCTGGAAGAACTTGTTACTGTTTTAATGCTAGCAGTCGCATGCTTACATCCAAACAGTTTAGGCCTACCATGTATATATGACGTTTCTCTGGTTATAACAATGCAAATCGATCTCTCAGACAGACTTGGACTAATACAAGGCTCAATCTGTGTTTGATTATTTAGTGAGCAGAATCTGAACTTGGTTCTTCTTTGTATAGGCTAGATGTGCAGCTACCAATTAAGTGAGATTTATCTTGGTATGGATATTCAAGGTTGCTGGGCTTTTCATATTTCTGGTTCAAGGTTCAGCTGGAGACGAGAAGAAGGATTGGCCTTTTGTATTTCTGGCAAGTAACATATATATTCAAGTCAAAAATATGGTTGCTTATTGTTTTTGATTGTGTTCTGAAGTTTTTCATTGTTCTTGTGGTGTGGAACAGAATCAAGGGCTTCGTGAGAGTCAATTTAGCTCATTTTGAGTGAGTAGGAATCAGAAGATTTTGGATTGGCTATTGTATGAATCGTCTGGTATTATATGTCTCCAGGTAATCTTTGTGTACCCTTTTGCTCTTTTGTGCTGAATTTCTGTCTAAACTGAAAAAAGTGAACTTTTCAGTTTCTGTCCAACTATATGTGCTGAATAGACCCTTTTTTGTAAAATTAGGAGTTCTGGGTTGGAAATGAAGAATTTGTGAATATGTACCTGAAGAGGCTTGGTGATGCTGGCTATAGTACCTTCAAGCTTGCCCGAACTAACAACCGTGGAGACGGTATGTTATTACCTTTAATCGGTCCCTTTCCCCCTCAGTTCAAACTTTAGACACATTGGACTTGTTTGGCATCATTCATTTTGCTGTTAAATTTGGTAAACTTATAATCTTATTGCTTTTTCAACTTTAGTTTAGCTGTATAAGTAACTGGAAGTTCTGATTAAACATGTACGTAATTCTTGACACATGTAGTTTAATTTGATGGATTCATGTTTTACGTAGTTACATAGGTTTCTACTGTCAATAATCTATAAATCATTTATTTCTATGATTGTTGTCATGAACTGATGACTGAGAAGTTGCTTACTTTTGACTTGAATATATATGTTACTTGTCATGCCAGTAGTAACGTACTCTTATTCTAATTGAAACTAGCCTTCCTCCACACATGCTCTGCATGTGCAAGTATTTTTTCTTTTTTTTCAGAAAATAAAAAAGAAAAGATAATGGAAGAAAACGGTTATTGCAGAGAGAAGTTAGTGGAAGAGAAAAGTAGGTTGTGGGATTTATTTTGTTTATTTTTATTAATAAAAATATAATTTGTAATTGTCGTAATAGCCCTTGTGATTTAATTAATTCTCAAAGTATTTTAATCTCTTAAGGTCATTTCTGTCAAAATTTTTTATTTTGGCTAACAAAACTTCTTCTCTTAATAATAGTATAGATGAATGAAAGGAATGGCTGGTTATTGTTGGGTTAAAAATTGCACAGAGTGTAAAATGTCACCCAACGTAATTTCACTCGTATTCATTAACTGAATAGAGTTTTAATTATTTCGGGTTCGACCCATTCAAGACAGAATGTGTCTCTTAATTACAATCCCTTGTTACAAGGGAACACCCTTTGATTCCATTTATAAAGAAACCAGTGTGTGGTTGTTTGTTTTTGCGGCTGCACCCGAATTTTGGAATGGGTTGCCTACGTACCCGGGAAGGGATCAAGCCACTCGTAGTTCAAGAGTTCCAATGAGTGAATGACTCAGTGGAAGGCTTGGATTTTTGGAATAGGAATAGTGTTTGGGATGCGGTTGCATCTAGATTATTTGATTCCAGATTTCCTACATACCCTTGCGGGATCAAACCACATGTAGTTCCAGCATTTGGGATTTAAATGGGTAGATGACCCATTTATTTTTGGATTTGTGTTTGAGATATTTGTGAGGGTTTAGAGCCCTTGCATTTGCTTTTGGATAATTTGGGAATGATTTTATTTTTTCTGGTGTTTGGGTGAATTTGACTGGTGGAGTCAGAGATTCGGATTGGCTGAATTTGACTGGTGGAGTCAGGGATTCAATTTGAATTTGTGGTTGCATCTAGTGGGTCGCTAGATTGCCTACATACCCTGTAAAGGGATCAAACCATTGTAGTTCTGAAAGATTTTAGGATTTTCCTTGGTTTTGTACCAAAAAGATATTCTCAAGTTCCGAAGTATTTTTAACGAAACCAAATGTTTAGGTATCTTGAAAGGGAAACCCGTAGCCTCGAGCTTCGCCGATTTCCTCAAATGGGCCCAAATTTAGACGTGGGCTTTGCTTGCGAGCTATGTTGCTTGGTCTACACCAATCAAGGCCTTTGGGCCCCAAATTTGATATGGGCACCCGTAAGGACCCAGCTGCCAAGGGGTTGTAACTCTTCCTTGTTTTCTTTTTATTTTTTTTTACTCTCTCTCCCTGTCTCTTTTTTTCTTTGCTGAGTCCAGACGAACCTCGAAGCATCGCAAAATGCTCCAAGAACAAGGCGTACCCCCTGCCAATCGAAGATGAAATTTAATTTGGAGATCGGAACTCGCTTGGGTCTTTGACGAAACAGAATTTCTCAGCCTTTGAAGCTTGCAATTGTCTTGATTGCTTCTCCTTGTGGAGAATTGTTATGAGAATAGAACGTTGGTCGTGCATGCGAAGCGCACGTGTCCCTTAATTAAGATAATTCTGGTTAATTAGTTAATTAGGGTTAATTGGTGGTTAGTTGAGTTGTTAGGTGTTGCGTCCTTCATGGCCAACACGTGTCGTTATCCATATGAGCAGCTGGGTATATAACCCTCAATTCTGTAAACTCTTGGCATCGACGAATATACCAGTTAATTTGCATTCCTTTCTTTAATTTTTCTCTCAATTCCTCCTCTCCAATTTACCATAGTTAGGGTTTCGACCCTAACAACTGGTATCAAAGCTTGGCCATGGTCAAACTCAAGGGCCCGGGAGCGAAACCCCCTTCGCCGCCGCATGTTTCCGGTGAACTCTCCCACTTGGAGTTTGAGCTCCAGGTTCATCGAGACGAGACCTCTGCTCGTCTGGACGAAATGCAGGCGACTCTCCACGCCAATTTCCAGGATTCCATGGCTTCCTCCTTTGCTAACTTCAAGTCGGTGCTCTTGGACGAGATGCGTCAGCTACAGCTTGCACAGCAGGGTGGCACTGCTGTGCCTCAGCCGGATGGCACGGTCCAATTCGGTTCGATTCCGTCACCGGTGCTTCAACATATATCACCGCCGATCTCGGACGCTACTTCTTCTGGAATGGCCAGATCTGAGGGTACTGCTCATAACCCAGCTCTAAATTTTCATACTAATGATGTACTACTTGGATTTGCTAGTGAATCTACCACTAACACTGTTGGATCTACTAATCCTGTGAGCTCACACTCTGATATGCACATGGTTAAGTTGGATGATAAGATAAACCCTAATGGTAAGCCATCGGTGGAGGGCGCCAAGCCTCTTGAGGGTGGCGGTCTTGTGCCTCAGTTTGCAGGTCATTCTATGGGTTCCCATGCCCAATTCGGTGCTATCCAGTACCCTAGTTTCGGCTCACAACCCTTTAACACCTGTTCTGGCACCTCCTATGCCAATATGAGCCAACCATTTTTTACCAACTCCCATCACCCCAGTCCATCACGGATTGATCATGATCCTTTCATGATGACTTATTCCGGTCCTTACACAGCCACCATGCTCACCATGTCAGCAAGCACTGCCCCTACTACATCATCCCTTGCAGCATCCCAGTACACTCAAGCCAAACATGTTTCCCAGAGCACCATGGCTATTCCCACTTTCGCTACTGCAACCACAACTCACATTGTTACTCCTCCCTATGGCTCTCAGTTTACTATGAATCCTCCATCATCTCAACCATACCCTTTCCACATTTTCCCTCCAAACATGTATCACACCATGCCTTACCTGACACCTTACCCATCACAAATGCCTCATGTGGATCCCAACCTCCCAACTATGAAGCAGATGCGGCTGGAATTCAGTGTGTTTAGTGGAGGGGATCCGGTTGAATGGTTAAACAAGGCTGAACAGTACTTTGAGTTCTATCAAATTCCGGAGGAAAGAAAACTGTCAATAGCTACCATGCATCTGTCCGACAAGGCCTCGGATCGATGGTATATGTTCCGGCACGAGTTTCCCCATACTTGGCAAGGGTTGGCAGACCTACTCATGAGGGAATTTAGTGGATACAATCGGTCAGAGTATCAGGCAGCTTTGGCAAGAATGTCACAAACCGGCAGTATGGAGAACTACAAGGAACAATTCACCAAGTTATCAAGGAGAGCCCCTGGCTTTCCTCCTGAGGTGTTACTATCTTGCTTCATAGGGGGACTCAAGGAGGACATCCGGGTAGATGTTCAAGCCCAAAAGCCTCGGACACTATACGAGGCTTGTGAATTAGCCCGAGTATATGAGACCAGGAATGAAAGTCATAGGCACTTTGCTAGGTCGTCTAACCATCCCAGGCCTACTAGTGGTTTCCATTCTACTACGCCGCCGAAAGTTCCAAACCAGGGTCAACGGTTTCAAAACCATTCTACTGCAAGAACTATGCATGCTCCAACTCCTCATGGGGGCAGACGGTTATCCCAAGCTGAATACCAAGATCGGCGAGCCAAGAATCAGTGCTTCTTTTGTGAAGAGCCCTATAAACCAGGACATAATTGCCGGAAGGGCCAGTTGATGATTATGGAGGTCACACAAGATGAGGAGGACTTGTTGAGTGTAGAAGAGTCCCTCGATCAAGAGGTCCCTCCAATCACTGATATTGAGGAACCACTGATCCGGTTACATGTCATAGGAGATGGCAGCTCTAGTCCAGCGACAATGCAATTAAAAGGGCTGTTCAATAACAAGATTGTTCATGTGCTCATTGATTCGGGAGCAACACACAACTTCATTCATCCACAGTTATTGAAGAATACGAAAGTACAAGTTCACCAACTTTCACCACTCAATGTCATCCTGGCAAGTGGTGCAAAGATGAAAACCCGAGGTGAAGTCAACATAGAGCTTCAATTGCAGCAATTCACATTTGCAGACAATTTTTATGTTTTGCCTGTAACAGGTTGTGAAATAGTGCTCGGAGCTGGCTGGTTACGATCACTTGGGGACATTTTATGGAATTTTGACTCAATGAAGATGCGATTCTGTGTTCAGGGGAGTGAGTTTTTGTTGCAGGGTGAAACCAAGACCAAGGCTACTGTTATAAGCTGTAAAGCCATGACCAGATTACTCCGTAAGGAGAAGGAAGCCATGCTTGTCCAGTTGCAACCTGCTCTCATGCACAATGTTGTTGCATGTCCCCATCCTCGGCTACAAGCCTTGATCAGTAAGTATGAGGATTTGTTCAATGTCCCAACCACTTTACCACCTGCTCGGCCTCAAGATCATAAAATCGAATTGTTGCCTAACACTCCACCTGTTAGTGTGAGGCCTTACGGATATCCTCACTTTCAGAAGGCTGAAATTGAAAAGATTGTCCAAGAACTGTTGGACAATGGTGTCATCAAGCCAAGTGTGAGTCCCTTCTCCTCTCCTGTACTTTTGGTCAAGAAGAAAGACGGTACTTGGCGGATGTGTGTGGATTATAGATCACTTAATTCTGTTACTGTTAAAGACAAGTACCCTATTCCGATGGTTGATGAGCTCTTAGATGAAGTTCACGGTTCTACTATATTCACCAAGCTGGACCTACGGTCAGGGTATCATCAAATCAGAATGGATGCTGCAGCTGTGAGTAAAACTGCTTTTCGAACTCATAATGGCCATTATGAATTCCTGGTTATGCCATTTGGGCTCACCAACGCCCCATCCACTTTTCAGTCTGTGATGAATGATGTGTTACGTGATTATCTGCGAAAGTTTGCTCTTGTATTTTTTGACGATATTTTGGTGTATAGCCCTACATTGGAGTCCCATCTGGAGCATTTGGAGAAGGTCTTTCAAAAGCTTCAGCAGCATTCCTTGCAGATTAAGAAGAGCAAGTGCAGTTTTGGAGTTTCTTCTGTTGAATATCTGGGACATATCATTAGTGCCTTAGGTGTTTCAGTGGATCCTGCAAAGATTGAATGCATCAGGACATGGACCAAACCCAAAACAGTCAAGGGATTAAGAGGCTTCTTGGGACTGGCTGGATACTATCGGAAGTATGTACGCAACTTTGGCATTATAGCAAAACCACTTACTGACATGTTGAAGTTGGGAGGATTTCAATGGACAGCAGCTTCTGAAACAGCGTTTGAAGCTCTTAAGGAGGCACTTATGAATACACCAGTGTTGGCTTTACCTGATTTCACTAAAAAGTTTGTCATAGAATGCGATGCTTCCGGTATAGGGATCGGAGCTATTCTATCTCAAGAAGGTCACCCTATAGCCTATTTGAGCAAGGCTTTAGCACCTCGACATGTAGCTCTCTCAGTGTACGACAAGGAAATGTTGGCCGTTGTCTACGCCGTACAACAGTGGAGACCTTATCTATTGGGCAGACATTTCAGTATTTACACTGATCATCGAACTATTCAGTATTTCTTGGAGCAGAAGATATCTACCCCTACTCAACAAAAGTGGCTGCTGAAACTTGCAGGATATGACTACTCCATCCACTATAAAGCTGGGAAAAATAACTCTGCCCCGGATGCCCTATCTAGGAAGGAGGAATTAAGCAACAGGGAGTCGGAACCCATTTCCAAGTACGGCTCGCTGAACACAAGCACTGGTATTTCTTCTCCTGTCCATAGCTTTGTGAGTGAGATCCAGGCTGCTTGTTTAGTGGATCCGGAGGCGAGAGACATTATTCAACAGGTCACTCAAAATGTTAATGCTCTCCCCCATTATTCGATCACCAACTCGCAGCTAATGTACAAGGGTAAGATCTTTGTTCCCACCCATGACAACTGGAGGGATAAGATCCTAGCTGAATTTCATAATGGTTTGAATGGAGGGCATGCTGGCCGGCAGAGAACGTTCAAAAGGATTACTAGGTCCTTTGCTTGGCCGGGACTGCATAAGGATGTCAAGACCTTTGTGGCTTGCTGCCATATATGTCAACAAAATCACTATGAAACCATCAATCCCCCAGGTCTATTACAACCCAATGTGATCCCTGAGCAGGCTTGGACAAATATTTCTATGGATTTCATTGAGGGTTTACCAAGCTCTGCAGGCAAGACAGTGATTATGGTGGTTATCGACAGGTTCACTAAGTATGCGCACTTCATTGCATTAAACCATCCTTATACAGCTGCCATCGTAGTTCAACACTTCATCACTGGAGTTTTCAAATTACATGGAATGCCAAAATCAATTATATCCGACCGAGATCCAGTGTTCTTAAGTGCTTTCTGGGAGGCATTCTTTCAAGCTCAAGGTACCAGTCTCAATAAGAGTTCAGCCTATCATCCACAAACAGATGGACAGACGGAAAACCTCAATCGAACTTTGGAGCAGTACTTGCGATGTGTAGTTGGTGAGAAACCTCATTCATGGGTGACTGCACTACCTTGGGCTGAATATTGGTACAATACTGCTCACCACTCGGCCATTGGCATGACTCCCTTCCAAGCGTTGTATGGCTATGAACCTCCTACCATCACACTCTATTCTCCAGGGTCAACCGCGGTAGAAGCAGTGGATCAGCAATTGCAAACAAGAGATGAACTGCTGGCTGTGCTCAAGAGAAATTTGCAAGTGGCTCAGGCTCGGATGAAACAGTTCTACGATAAGAAACATACTGAACGGGTTTTTGCAGAAGGAGATTGGGTATATCTCAAGTTACAACCCTATAGACAACAATCGGTGGAGAGAAGGTCTGTCCCTAAACTAGCTCCTCGTTACTATGGACCCTATCAGGTCGAAAAACGGATTGGATCAGTTGCATACAAGTTGAAGCTGCCACCTTCTGCTCGAGTACACCCGGTGTTCCATGTGTCTCTGTTAAAAAAGAAAATTGGTGATGCAGCTGTGGTTTCCGCTCACCTGCCCCCAAATGTGGATCCCCATAACCCCAGATGGTACCCCGCTGCAATACTTGACCGAAGAATGTTTAAAAAGGGGAATGCTCCAGTTACCAAGTGGCTCATCCAGTGGTTAGGGTCATCAGTTGAGGAGGCAACGTGGGAGGAGGCTGATGAGCTACTACAGCGTTTTCCAGATTTCCAAGCTTGAGGACAAGCTTCATCTCCAGGGGAATGGATTGTTATGAGAATAGAACGTTGGTCGTGCATGCGAAGCGCACGTGTCCCTTAATTAAGATAATTCTGGTTAATTAGTTAATTAGGGTTAATTGGTGGTTAGTTGAGTTGTTAGGTGTTGCGTCCTTCATGGCCAACACGTGTCGTTATCCATATGAGCAGCTGGGTATATAACCCTCAATTCTGTAAACTCTTGGCATCGACGAATATACCAGTTAATTTGCATTCCTTTCTTTAATTTTTCTCTCAATTCCTCCTCTCCAATTTACCATAGTTAGGGTTTCGACCCTAACAAGAATTGGGTAAGTACCCTCTCTGTTTTGATTCTTGCTTCTAACTCTGTAGTTCAGGAAACCAAGTGCCGACAACACCTTTATTGTACTTTACAGTCATTTTGAAGAAGTACCCACTGTTTAGGAGCTTGTTTGTTCACATTTGGTGTTCAACTTGACTGCCGCGTTTTATCGAACAGGTGCTGTGTTATAATTCTTCAATAGCAAAGCCAATCATCCTTCATCGTGGCTTCGTAGAGATTAGCTTTGTTGCAGGCTTTAATTTGAAGAAGAAAATGTCTCTTGCTTTGAAACTTTATTCATTGAAACTGTTAGCTCCACTTTGACTGCAGGTGTATTAAATGGAAAACCACTCGGCCTATCATGTCCTGAGAACTATTGTTTTTAGTTCGATGCTTACGAACTGAGCTTTGAACGCTTGTTCTTCTATTTGCAAAGAAACAAAACTTGCTTTAATTAAATCTGCTTCTTTTGTCTTTATTTCATGGTGGTGCCATCATGTTCCAGCACACTTTGTATAATAAGAAGACATGTTTAAATAAGCCTTCCTCTTAATTATTTTGGAAGACCACCGCCAAACTTCACTCTTGTCTTCTTATTATGCTTTTTTTTTTTTGGGTTTTGTCCTTGGTGTGTTGGAGAAAGCTTGATCATGTGATTATGCTCCATTAATTGACTTTCCAAGAGGTGGCTCTGTCATCTTTACTGATGGAGAACGACATGCCACACATCATTTTTCTTTTATTTTTAATGAACTGCACTCTCTTAGCTCTTTGGTTTTCTTCTTTGACTTTTTGAGAGAAACCACCGAGCTCATTTTGATTTGAAGAGCAGCAAAGCCAAAGTTTTCAAGGACTCCTTGCTCGGATTTTTTTTTTGTTTGGACAGTTTGACAGGGAAGCTCTTAATTTGCTTTCTTCTTTTTTTTTACTGACAGTGAGGCTGAAAGAGAAGTGTTCAGCTCTGTTTCGATACTCCTTGCAGATTTGTTGCAGGTTTTGATTAAGGCAATTGTGAGCACAACAGTTTTATGTTGCTGCTGGAACTTGGGAAGCAAGGTCTGCTGCTGGGATTTTAAGAACCAACGGCCCTTGCCTGGAACTTGAGGGCAAAAATGGTGGCCCAAGGCATAGCCGGAGCTCGACGATGATACGGCACCCTAAGGCACGCCGTGTCGGAGCTTGGGGATGATACGGCACCCTAAGGCACGCCGTGCGGGAGCTCGACGACAATCGGCACCCTAAGGCACGCCGTGTCGGAACTCGATATCACTGGAAGCCTGCATCATTTGAGAACAGCAAAGGAAACGGTGCAGATCGGTGGAAGTCTCACCCTCTTCTTTCTTGCTTTCTTCCTCTCCTAGCCTGCGGTCCTCTGCTTCTTCACGGTCCTCCTCAAGCTGCTGTGTTCCTCTCCTCCGTCCTCCCCTTTTTTTTGCCGTAGAGTGACTATATATAGGCAACTTGGGTTTGCCAAGATGACGTGATAGTGATGGAGTTGGACTCAAACATATTATCATCAAGGCTGAGAGTCAGTGATTAATTTGGAATCAATAACTCCAGCTTTATTAACGTGTACAGTTCAGCTTCATTGTTCTATTCTTTTACTTCTCTCTTCTGAATTTGAGCAAAGCTACAGTAGATAGACTTGTGGAAGAAGCGTGCTACTTTTACACTTTCTCCTTTACCGAAAATGTTTTTTTTTTTTTTTCTTTATGGGCTTTTGAATTTTTTTTTTCGGTTTCAACAGTTATATAATTGAAATAAATAATGGAATTAATATATGTTGAAGGAACTAATAAGGTTTTGACTTTTGACCCTTGAAGCTATAAGACAAGTGCATGTAAATTGTTCAACAGCTTTTTAGTATTTAAGGTTCAAGAGTTGTAAACTACATTTGAGTAACAAGACACACTTTAGAGTGCATGCAGATTATAGGTTTGTATATATGCATGCAATATGTCCTTTGAGGGATGCATGTACAGTATTTTTTATTTTATTTTCCAAGTTTTCAGCAATTTGCATTATTGTGTTTTGAACTTCAAATTACCTCTGGTTTTGTTTTTTTAGTATTTGTTTTGAGTCAAATTGACTCATAAAATCTGCTCCTTAGGAACCAATAAACTATCTCTGATGGCATGTTGATCAAATAAACTATGTTCACCATTTTCCCTTGGATGTGAGATATAGATAATTCCACTTCTAGAGTTCTAGTGCTTTGCTTCGGATATGCATTGCGAGAACAAAAAAGCTCGATAAGTTGTTTCAGTAAAAATAATTCTCTTTGCCATCTCTTTTGTATTTTTGATATGAACTCTTTTTGTTTCCTTATTATCTTATTTCTTTTTGTCTGTTAGCACATCTAGAACTGTCAATATATGAGGTCTTGTTGTGACTTTGATTCTTATGGAGCTAATTGAATAGCTCGGTTCAATGATTGGTATAGCAGGGACCTCAGGGTATATATTTATGGGCAGTCAAGGACTAAACATCTTTCCTAATGGAGACTAAATCAGTAAATCCTTATCATAATGTACCTTGGAAAACAGTAATCCGTATCTGTACAACTATTATAGCAATAGACATCGCTTAACAATGATTGAATGTTGAACTATGTTTACTGGACTAGAACATATCTTTCTATTCCTATTCCTTATTCTACAAGAAGTATGATCAAGTGCATTATAACAAAAAGCTGTTACTGTAATATCATTAACTTGTCCAATTTGTGCAGCTCTCAACTACTGAATAGGAGCCAACAAGTCTCAATATCCAATTTACAGAAGAAGGTAAGACTTCTTTTGTTATTTCTTATTACAAACTTTTTTTATGGTTATCAAACATAGATATGCTCTATCTTATATTAAAATATACTAAAACATAGATATATAGTACTTCTTGGCTAGTATAATCAAAGCAAGATGGTCCTTTATTGAATAGCTTTCTGTTGAAATTTAGTTGTTATAACTTAGTTTACTGTCTCTTTTCTAATATTTGCTAGAGTTAGTCTGTATCGTTGATGGATAGAAGTTGGATTCAGTTACCCACTAGGGGAAAGAGAGAATATATCAATGGGGTGAAACAATTCATGAATTTCGCAATTGCTCACATGAAGCCAGGGTCTGATTTGATACCTTGTCCGTGCATGGATTGCAATAATTTTCGTAAATATAGCCCAGACCAAGTTGAGGATCATTTATATGCAAATGGAATGGCTAAGGATTACACTAAGTGGACAAATCATGGAGAAAATGATGATGATTTTGAACTAGAAGATGATATTTTGGAATCTGAAAATGAAGAGGATGTTGATGATGTTGTTGAAATGTTAAATGATTTCCAAGCTCATGATGATAGGGAATCTCAAGAACATGTCCCTATTATGGAAGAAAATAAGTTTAGACGATTGATGAGGGATGCAGAGCAAAAATTATGTCCTGGTTGTCGAAAATTCTCTAAATTATCCTTCACTGTAAAGCTGCTTCATTTAAAGATAATGTTTTGTGGTAGCAACAAGTTCTTTTCAGCGTTGCTTGAGTTAGTGAAAGAGGCATTACCTGATGGAAATACATGTCCTAGATCTCATTATGAATCAAAGAAGATTATACGAGACTTGGGTCTTAGTTATGACAAGATCCATGCATGTAAAAATGATTGTGTACTCTTTTGGGAGGAGTATGAAGATAAATTGGAGTGTCCAATATGTCAGGAACCTAGGTACTCTTTTGATAATGGCAAGAAGAAGATTCCCCAGAAAATCTTGAGATACTTTCCCTTAACTCCAAGGCTGCAAAGATTGTTTATATCAAAGAAAACAGCTGTAGATATGAAATGGCACAAGGATAAACGACCAGATGATGAGTATATGAGGCATCCTGCTGATTCTCAAGTGTGGAAGGACTTTGATCTAAAGCATGAGTCATTTGCCATGGATTCTCGCAATGTTAGGCTTGGATTATCAACTGATGGTTTTAATCCATTTGGTAATTTAAGTACCTCTTATAGCATGTGGCCTGTTTTTCTTGTTCCATACAATCTTCAGCCGTGGAAATGCATAAAAGATCCATACTTCATGATGTCATTGCTTATTCCTGGACCAAGAGCTCCTGGAAATGACATTGACGTGTTTCTACAATCGTTAGAGCAAGTTCACCTGTTGAGCTTGACAGGTCAAGACTATTCACTGCTTTTTTGCCTTGTATTTCCACTATTGTGGTTGGCTGGTCAGATACTGTTCACAAAATGTCAAGAATGGTCATATTCGTAGTCAAGAAACTTGACTACGAATATGACCATTCTTGAATAGCTGTGAACAGTATCTGACCAGCCAACCACAATAGTGGAAATACAAGGCAAAAAAGCAGTGAATAGTCTTGACCGGTCAAGCTCAACGAGTGAACTTGCTCTTAATCAAAGAATTGAAGCAATTATGGGAGGTTAGGGTTGATACATATGATGCTGGTTCTGGACACAATTTCCGTTTAATCAACTTAAGGAAAACAACTCACACATTGATTCCTTTCAAAACTCAACCGAGGACAACAACTCACAATTAAATATGAAACCCATGTCCCTCTTGGACAACAAAAGAAAGAATACTTTTAAAAACGCGTACTCATGAGTCGCAATAACACAAAGTTACCCCCATGATAGTGCAATTGCAAACAAACTAGAGCTGTAACTGATCGTAACCACTCACTCGGCCAAAGACGTGGTTCCTGATTTACTTGCACTGAGGTTGTCACTGTAACCTCCGGACTTTAGGCCTTTTAGCCCTCAGAACAAAACACTTTAAAGAGGTCACACAAGACCCAAAAATGTTACACCAATCTCTATAAAAGATTCTCTTGGTACGAAGACCAAAATATTTAAATAGGTCACACAAGACCCAAAATGTTACACCACAACTCAAAGTACTCTTTACAGTAACCGGTTTTACAATCCAAAACCAAAACAAAACAATAGAATTGACTGCCACAAAATATTGTTTTCAAAACTCAATTCCAATCTCAAAACTATATAGAAATCAATTTAATAAAATTGTTTTCACACCTTAATACCCAACACAATTTGACACATATAACTCTCATATATGACAAGTCAATAAAACAATTATTTCCATTAGAACTCATTTATTTCCTCAGAAAATCAAATCACAAGCCATAGCATGATCATAATCACAAAACAAACTATTTCTACCTCACTACACAACCGCATCAATATAAATATCTCACGTAATATATATATATATATATATATATATATATATATATATATATATATAGGGACGTTCTTAAACTCTTAAAGTGAGGATGTTTTTATTTTAGGATCTATTTTAATAATCACAACCACTCATTCTTTAGTTACCTACAGACATATGAATCCTACAAAAAATTAGCCAAATCGGAAAATATTTAACCATTTGATTAGCACATTGTTCGTTTTAATTTTATCTAACGGATTACATTTGTTTACACAATTTTGAATGACCAAATGATTATGGATTTGGTTGATTTTTTGTAGACATCATTCTTGCATAGGAATCTAAAAGATCAACGGTTGAAATCATTAAATTAGGTCACCTACTTGTGTAAAATAACAAAAATCCTCAAATTCTTAAAGTAAGGAGGTCCTCTCTAGAACGGGCCTATATATATATATATATATATATATATACGCGTAGTCATTCACTTAGGAATGCTACTAATACCAACTATTTTAATTTTATCTAACAGATTACATTTGTTTACACAATTTTGAATGACCAAATGATTATGGATTTGGTTGATTTTTTGTAGACATCATTCTTGCATAGGAATCTAAAAGATCAACGGTTGAGATCATTAAATTAGATTACATACTTGTGTAAAATAACAAAAATCCTCAAATTCTTAAAGTAAGGAGGTCCTCTCTAGAACGGGCCTATACACACACACACACACACACACACACACACACACACACACACACGTAGTCATTCACTTAGGAATGCTACTAATACCAACTATAGTTCACAATTCGCAAAAACCCATGAAAAAATCTTTTTATTTTTATTTTTTATAATAAAACTATATTTTTAACTTACCTATGAATCGTAGACGATCAAGTTCATATAATTTAAAACAAATATATATTTCCAAAAATGATTTCACAATTTAACAAATAATTATGAATAGTGAGGTAACTCTGTTCATAAATAAACCTCGTGAGATTTACTCACCTCTAAATCCCGCTGCGTCTTCACACACCACACGAGATAACACAATCACAACAATCCGTCCAAAACAATTTCGTCACGTATCTAGTCACATCAAGGTCACATTTTAATATCACTTGAGATACAAAGGCATCTAAGTTAGAAACATGCGAACTAAAGTCCGAATACTACGTCAATCAAGACGAAGCATCATCCAAGACTGCCCAAAGTCTCCGGAACACTCCTAGAGTCAGATCACCCAAATAAAAGGACTACCCAACAGCCGGATCCTCACGGATCGAAAATCGAGATAATTGAAACCACTAAAAACCCTAACATGCTCATACGATCTCCAAATGCTACAAATCATATAACAAAACGCTCGTATCGACGAGTAGATGATAACAGAGGAAACATAAGCACAAAGAGTGGCCGGATGAGAAGCCACGCGCCACCCGATCAATCACCAAACCAGGTCAATCCAACCGGTCAAAATGAAGATAAAAAAGAGAGGAACAACATTCATACTTGGAGCTAAGGCTGAATCGGTCTAGATCAAGCTAGAACAAGCTCGAAAAATCTCAACTGTAGAACTTCAACTCGTGATTCTGGCCACCACCCTTCGAATCGAGCTTCAAGGCTGATATGGATGTGATCTAGAGGAGGAGAGCTTCAAAACGTGATATGTTTCAAGCTTAGCCGCCACCGGAATCGGAAAATCCGACTGGGTCCACCGTCGTTGAAACCGCGCTTTTCGATCTCCAGTTTCCGGCGATATTTGGTGGTGACTACCACCACAGGGAAGACGACGACGACGAGATGCGCTGGTCTGGGTTGGTGGTGCTATCGGAGGACGTCTGGTGTGGCCGGAAAAGCTGGGTCGGGTCGGCAGCGAAAAAAGGAAAGTTAGAGTTTCTGAGGAGAGAGAATGGAGGGAAGGGTTTCCGAAAATGGAAATCCGGAATTATGAAAATATTTTTGGAAAATTTCTATTTATAGGAAAAATTTTCGAAAATAGAAAATATTCTGCTGACCATAACTTTTTCATACGAAATCCGATTTTCGCGTGCCGCGTGTCTAGTAACTCGTATCGACGCGCTCTACGACTTTCAGAAAGAAAGTTTCCTCAAAGTCGCAATGAATAAAAAGTCAACTTTTGGAAACAAAGCATTCCGGGCAATTTAACGTTTGAAAATCTTCCACTTCACCAACAACTCAAGAAATCGTACAAAAGAACACTTTATTAATTTTAGAAAATTCCAAGAAATTAATAACGAATTTTCAGGGTATTACATCGAGTGTTGGGGGGGGGGGGGGGGGGAACTAAAAGCCGAAAGTTCGGCAGCTCCGGCGGTTCTTCGACCCAGTCTTTCTTCTACTGATGATTTGAAGACTTAAAGACAATCCCAGATCAAAGATTGGTTTTGTGTGTATTGCAGAGTGGGTGTCGTTGTGAACTCTACTTGGTTTGATTTAGACTGCTTTCAAATCAAATCATTTCATCCTTAATTTGTCAGTCACGTGATCACACAGCCCATCTGCATGGTATGCAAGTCTGCAGGGTAGAATTTTCCAATTATATAATGAGAAATATATAAAGATCTAAATAAAGACTTAAAGACTATATATAGACTCCCAACTTGCTTAGCTCATTCCTACAAACCATAATTACCAAACCATATTAAAAATAAAAGGAAAAGAAGTTATCCAAATTTGGAAAATGGATGAAATAGTTGGACAAGTTTAAAATAGGTTCCACTAATCAAGCTTTTATTGGATTAAGCTAATAAGAAAGAGCCTTAAACTACTCTTTGTTTTTGTTTTTTTTTTAACCACCATCAATATCCGTTGATGTAAGAGTTCAACTGCTATGCAGCGCTTATCACGAAAAGTTTCACGCCTGTCGTGCTTGGAGTTTCGTCGGTTTATGTGGTTCAGTCCGGCGGCGCGTCCCTGTGACGTTGTCGTCGGACTCGTAGAGGTAGTAGGTTTCGTTTGTCGGCCCACAAGTGGAGGTCGGAATCGGAGTAGCGAAGGGGACCAGAACAACCGATAGTGGAGCAAGGTGTTTCGGCGGCAACTTCTGCAACCACCAAGACGGGTCACCGGGGCCGCCAATCCCCTCTTCCCCGGTGTATGGGGGCCTGGTGGTGGGATACGATCCGGATCCACATGGTTACTTGGCACCATGGCAGTCTACCGCGTTTCGTCGTCTCCGGTCTTCATGTTTCATCGTCGGCGTTCACAGGTGGCAGGTTTTGTTGGTGGCCTGGTCCGGCCACTGGTGCCTGTCGCGGTTCGTCGACAGTGTGCTTCGTCGATGGCAGTGCTCCTTCTCAGAGGACACGCGCGGGAGGCAGACGCCCAGTCCGGGTCGGTGGCAGTGCTCCATCCTGAGGGATTGGGTCTCTCATGGGGCTCTGGGCCTGTTGGGCGGGTTTGGGCCTCTCCTATAGGTTTGGGCCTTTGCTTGTGGTTCTATCCTAGGTATTATGTTTTCCTATTATTAGGTTTCATTTGTAGGTGTATTTTATTTACAATAAATCCTTTCCGAGTCTTGGTAAGGACATGTGGGTTTTGTCCCGGCTTGCACTTTAGGTGTGCCTTGTCTGCCCTAGTGAGGAGGCGTGTTGTTGTTGACTGGACGCAATCTCCTAGTGACACAATGAAACAGAGTGTCATCGGTATTCGTTCCGATTGGCAACATTGTGAGACAGCTGATTTTATTTGTCAACTAATGATCCTCTTCGTGAGAGTGATCTTGCCGGTCTGTCTCCATAAAGCAAATGAAGTTGCTAGAGGTGTAACCATTGCTATTTATTGTATGTTAGGATACATTATTTTTGTAGATGTTCCTGCTGTTATTGCGGGACATTCTCTTGTCGTTAGTTGTAAGTTGGGGTTAAGGCACCATGTCCCCCCCATGTATCATTCTGTTTCATTAATAAAGGCTTAAGGGCAGCCGCACCGGCCATTCTTCAAAAAAAAAAAGAGAGCCTTAAACAATGTGCAGCCACGCTTTAAATCACTTCTTATGGATTAGTCTCAATAAATTATCCACTTTGAAAATCCTCTATTAATATCTAAAATGCAAAACCAATCCAAACTCATCTTCCAGTTTTCCATTCGTAGCTTATCTCTACCAAAACCTCTCTCTAGCGATGGGATGCCAGATATCCCAGAAATTAAAATCAAATCTTTTCTCCCAAAATAAAAACTTTTCACATACCTATGAACCGCCAACTGAGACGGTGAAGAATCCGAACCATCATCGAAGTTCAGACCCAGTAATCTTGCAGTAAAGTTATGAACTTTGATCAGAAAATGGCAGAAGGATTCTGGTTCAGTTATGAAATTATAGAAAGATGGAGGCTTTATGAGAGAGAAGAATCCTGTTGCTGATGGTGGGTGATCTAATGAACAAGTTTCGCCCAAACTTGCCGCACAGTCAATCCCACCCAACTGCCTAAGCCACCTAGGCGCCTGCCCAAAATTAGACTGCCCACCCCCACCGATTACCCATTAGTCAAGGCGGAGACTCACCGCCCACCGCTAACCACCCAGCGCTTAAGCGGCTTGGACGGCCGAGTTTTTTGGTGCGATTAAGAGGAATAATTTCTTTAAATTAGGGTATTTGGACATTTTCTCTAATCTAAATACAATAATACATCAAATAGAAGATAGACTTATTCCATAGATTCATATTTAATAGACTAGATCGGCTAGATTTCAGGCTAGTCTTAATATCGTAAAGAATTAATCTACCGCTGTAAAGATTTGATCAACCTTTATCCATCATAATTTATTAAAAAACAAACAACAATAGTGAAGAATAAACTCCCCGGACGCCCGACAAGTGCCTACGAATTAAATCAATAGTGGCGACCGGCCATCGCCCCAAACCGACGGCATGGGTTTTTCCTAGTGGGCCAAACATGCCCATCCTATCATCTTCCCAGAAAAGAAAAGAAAAAGGTGAATATTATCCGAATATTTTGTGCGAGAATAAAAACCAACACGATGAGCGCATGTGAGTTTGAAGGACAAACTTAATATTATACGCAATGATAGTGATAATGACGTTGAGATGACTCGGAACATCCAAAAACACAAAACCGTTCAGATGCCCATTTATGTTATTGCCATCATCACAACAAGTCAAAACAGGAGCACAGACGCCAAATCAAGAGCTGTGTTTTCTGGGTCTTCCCTCACACCTCTGTTTCTGTCTTCTTCGAGATTAAGGATTTGCGATTACTATAAAAACCACGGTATCTTTTTCTTTCTTCTTCTCTTTATTTAATTAATTATTTTATATCTCATCTCCTCTGTTGTTGGAAGCTCAAAAGCAGCAGATAGTTTCCATATTAGCAAAATCTCCTGTTTTCAGGGAGCTCTCATAAATTCTGGGAATTTTTTTGTTTTTAACATTCGGGTATGATTTTGGTGTGAATTTGTTTACAACAAAAGCTGTGCATGCAGATTGATGATGATGATGATGTGATTGTGCTCTTTTTCTGCAAATAATTTTTGCTATGTTTGATGGATTTGACGGTATTAAATTTTTAAAAAGCACGAATCTTTTGACTTGTTATGTATCATGAAAATTGTTTTACAGTTTGGTTTGCAATCAAGAATATATTCTGCTTTCACCTTGTTAATTTTTAAATGCCATCCGTTGAATCAGAGCTGTGTGTGTCTTGTAGTTGGAGTGATTGAGGTTTGCAGTGGAGTCCTGGATTAAAAATGAGAGCAATTGCTCGTTCTATCCACCAATTTAGATCAGCTCTGCGGCGGCAAACATGTAATTACTCCACTGGTTTTGTGAGAAGGCGGAAGCTTTTGACAAATAACTATTCTGGGTTAGCTCATGAACTCCCTAACAATGCCAAATTCAATAGATTTCCACACACGACGATTTTTGGCTCAAGAGCTCTGTCGGTAGATGCTGTTCAAGTTACTAATGGAGGTACTCTTCTTTTTTTGGCTGTCTTATTATTCTGGTGGAGAATTTGGTGCATAGTTTCCTCAGTGTTGTTGGTTTTGGGTTCAATGGCAGATGCAAGCAAAGGAGGGCCACTTGTTGAGTATGAGCGAAGAATTGCTGCGGGCGAACTTGTTGATGGTGATGCCTGCCAGGTATGACAAACGGTGGAGTGGGTGCATTCTTATCGGTTTACATAAGAAATAATTGAGGAACATATTGTGATTAATGCAAAGCTTGGAATCCAGTTTTGTGTCATTGACACTTCGCTTATTTTGAAATTCAACCTTGATATGGTTTCATTGAGTAAATCCTGTGTTAAATATGGGGTGCACTGAATGGATCTGCTGAATGAACTGTAGTACTATAAAAGGCTATTAATATGCCCCGCCTTTCCATTGGCTTTTTCTTTGTCAAGTATTCTGATTAATCTTTGCAGGTGGGCACCTTAAGAGAACTTCAAAGGCTATATGATGAACTTGTTCAGTCAGCTGATGTCTGCCGGCTGGATAGATATACAGCTTCGAGGAAATCTGGAAGGTAACCTTTGAAGTCTTACCTTCACTTTGAATAGTGATACAGCTGTTCATTTTCTTGGTGTTCTTTTCTTACGTTTTTTACTTCTAGGTTATTCCAACTAGGAGTAGTTTTATTATTGATTATCCATTTGTCTATATGCAGGAGTAGATGGTTGTGGTCTCGTTTCATCCCACAGTCTTCAAATGCCTCCCCTGTTAAAGGTCTTTATCTTTATGGAGGAGTGGGAACTGGAAAAACCATGTTGATGGACTTGTTTTTCGATCAACTGTTAGTCACCAATGTTTGTTTTTTCTTTTCTTTTTTATTTTTTTATTATTTTTTATTTTTGTATATAGACCATGCTGTTATTCATGATTCTTGAGAATAGTGATTCTAAATTTGATATACTAGTGGATACAAAGAATATTTGGTCCATATCTAAATTTTATGTGTTTCCATTCTTGATTGTCTCCTAATACTCTGATTTTCACTTCTCAGACAATGCAGTTGGAGGAAAAAGAGGATTCATTTTCATGATTTTATGTTGAATGTCCACAGCTGCTTGCGAGTAAGAATGCAACTCTGTACAAGTTTACTTTTTTGTGTGGACTGAGAAATATTTTCATTCTGAAACTTCTACTCTGTTGGTAAAAGTTCTATTACTAAATTTCTTAACCAAAACAAATATACAAAAACGTACGCATGTCCTGCTTTTATATTACATCATCAATACAGAAGTACATTCTGTTGTTTGTCAGGAAATATCCTAAATGGATGGAATCCAACGAGATTGTTCTGATGGTTGGGCTCAGTAGCTCTTCTTCAGGCATTCAGTTTTTTTGACATTTCTTGGGATAAAATTCATTCTGCATTCTTGTTATTTGGATACTATGTGTTCTACAAATGCCATAGTAAGGTTAACATGAATCTTGTTTAACTTCTCAGAAGCACCAGGGTGTAGAAGACCCTCTTGAAGTTGTTGCAGGAGAGATATCTGATGAGGCAGTCTTGTTATGTCTTGATGAATTCATGGTAAAGAACTAGTATTTACATCTCTGCCTATAATAATCCCTGGCTACTTGTATATTACTGTACTGATTTCCTTTTGGTTTTTGATAGGTGACTGATGTTGCTGATGCATTAATACTAAATCGTGTATTTAGACATCTATTCGACAATGGCATTGTAAGCACTTTGTTTTCATTTACTAAACTGTTTACTTAGACATCTATTCTACAAGATAAGTATATGCATTTGACTGAAAACCATACTATTTTGTTTTTGTGGTATCGGGCAAGTATAGATTCTTGTTGCCACCTCCAATCGTGCTCCAGATAACCTGTATGAACGTGGATTGCAGAGGGATCTGTTTCTGCCCTTTATTGCTGCTTTAAAGGTTTGTATCTGGATGTGATCTCTTTCAGTTACTAGATTGCCTGAAATATAGTATGTTACTGCTCACACTTTTGGTGTCACTTAATTTGTAATTAGGTTGTTAACCATTGTCTAATGTGCACAACCTGAAGACTATCTGACTCCAATACTCATGTAATCAAACAAGTTTATCCCCTGCTTGTCTATTGATTGGGTTTCATTCATAACTAGGATCTTTTTCTTGGTTGTAGGAAAGATGTGTGGTTCATGAAATTGGTTCAGCAGTAGACTACCGAAAACTGACTTCAGTAAGATATAACTGTACCGAGCTTTGTTACCTCGGCACAACCATTTCAGTGATCTGATGTTTATAAATTTGTATTTTCATGTTTGCACCTGAACCACAGGCTGAGCAAGGGTTTTACTTTGTTGGTAAAGATTTGTCAGGCTTTCTTAAGGAAAAGTTTCAAGAATTGATTGGGGATTACGAAGCTCATCCTGAGGAGGCAGAAGTAGTTATGGGAAGAACATTAAAGGTATTTTTTCCCTTATCTTTTGGCGTGGCATGTGCAAAGCTTATTATAGAGTCACATTCTTTTTTTTTATCTGACCTTATAATCTATATATTTCAATATTTTCAGGTTCCACTAGGTGCTAATGGATGTGCATATTTTCCTTTTGAGGAACTCTGTGACAGACCAATGGGAGCTGCAGATTATTTTGGATTGTGCAGTAAGTAAAATCTAGCATAGTTGAAAACAAGATTCTTTTTTTTTTAAAAAAAAATTTATTATTTTTTTTGAAATAGTTGAAAAACATGATTCTACTTTGTGCTTTTGGAAAAAGTCTAACTTGATAGAAGACATATCCTTGGTGCAGCTGCCCACTAGTGAATTTCTATCTTGGGTTTGTGAATGCCAAACACCTAATATGTCTTTTGCTATATCAAGTCTCATGAGGTTCTTCATTTTTCTTTTACAGAGAAATACCATACCTTGGCCTTGGAGGGTGTCCCTATTTTTGGACTCCACAATAGGACAGCAGCATATCGGTTTGTTACTTTAGTTGATGTATGTTCTCTTTACTCATAACTAGTTTGACTATTTTTGTTACACTTTACTTTTGGTATTCTTACTTCTGGAACCAAAATTTATGGATAAAAGTTTTATTTCTATCTTTGGTCATCCTCCGCAAGATACTGTTCTAACTGTTGTTGCCATCTCTACCATTTGTTGTGTAATTGTTTGATTGGTAGTTCACTATCATCTGCAAAATTCTGATGAAGCAGTACCAAGTTTCTTCTAAAGTTATATCATTGTACTTGGGAGTTCCTTTCTGACTTATGATTTGTATGTTTCAAATAAACTAAGCTGTACATTCACCTTTGTTAGTTAGGGAAGGAGAAAATCCCCAAATGGATCAATAGCAGTTTGTATTGCTTTATATAACTATCAGAAGTCATTTCCCCTGATTCGGTCCTTCCCACCATTCTCTTCCACCTATATATATGACTGTTACTTGAGGTCAAATTTAGTAGCAAAAGTCTAAACAGTGGACAATGTTTCATTTGGCCTTTTGAATGCATTTCCTTTCTTCTCCCTCTTTACTGCATTTTCATTGTGTTCCTTGACACAGAAAAAAAAAATTGTATTTTCAGTTGCTGCCTGCCGGTAGGAACTGATATTAAAGGGAAAATCAGTTTTGGAAATAATAGGATTCATTTCGGACTACAGGTGTTGTGTAAATAGTTTTTTATTTTATTTTTAGTGTATGAGCATTCCTCAAGAAGTCATTAGATGCATATTTTAATTTTTATTCCAATTTTGTGCTATTACCCGCCTAAGAAGTCAAAACAGTACCAACGCTACTAATATGGTCACAGGTGATGTACGAGAACAAGGGCAGACTGATGTGTACAGCTGAGGGGACTCCGTTTGAACTTTTTGAAAGAATAGTGACAATCTCTGATGCCCAACAAGTGGCACCTAGAACCTCTTCGAGATCAAGGAAAAATGATGATTCGGAGCTATGTGTAGATAATGAATTGGGATTTGCTAAAGACCGCACCATTAGTAGGTATGTTCCTGTGCTGAATCCATAATATGAATTATTATAGAATGCAATATATGATTCTTGATCTGCTGACAATGAGTTTAGAACTGTGTTAATTAGGCATTTCGTGAGAGATTAACGCCTCCTTATAAATAAATGGCACTCGTATCATTTTGTGGTAATAAGTCCACTTCAATACAATGTATTGTCATAGGAGTATTCAATCAATTCTCTGGATTTGGGTTGGAAACTCTGGTCGCCAAAACTTTAATGAAGACATGATAATATGCAGTCTAGGTTTGGGTTTCTTTCATGTCTTTTAGGCATGCTTTTGTCACCATTCCAACCTTCTACAACCTGAGTCGATCCCAGGGCATGCGCACGCTTTCAAACATAATCCAAATTCCTGGTAGGTGGTTGCAATGCTCACCTGAGGACTTTCTTATTTGTTCTGTGCAGTCAATCTTCGTGCCCCTTTATTTAGGGATCTGGGAAAACAAATGGTATCATGACAGGCTTATATCTTCTGTGAATTAAATTGTGCCTGAGAAAAAAATAAAATAAAATAAAATAAGAGAGGAAAAGGGAAGTAAAAGAATGGACACTTCTATCCAAAAAAAAAGAAAAAAAAGAAAAAAAAGAATGGACACCCAAAGAATAGTATTGGCATTTACATATTTCACTTGCGTAGAACTCTTAACCCTTGGTTTTTGCCGTCAAAGCTAATGGTGTTATTGTCTCCCTATGCTATTCTTTCTGTCTTCGTTTCTTTCTATGGGAAATTCTGATTGTCAAACGCCTAAATGGCCTATGAATGCAGATTAACAGAAATGAATAGCAAAGAGTACTTGGAGCATCATGCTGCAGCGCTGGAAGAGAACGACTCCCATGAAGATGCTCCAGCGCTGGAAGAGAACGACTCCCATGAAGATCTGAATCAGGATAAAACCGTGCACGCATGATGCAGAAAAAAGACAGAATTCTTCCTAGTACAGTTAACCATTGTTGTAGTAAAACTGTACGGGATTATATCAATAAGAAAAGGATATACTTGTTCCATGTAAGCATTTTTACCTGTTCTAGTGAGGCTGTCCTAATTTAATATAGGATTGACTAGATCTATTTCTTTGTGTTCAATAATGCAATCTCTCATATGTAAATGCGCCATCGGTTGGCATCCTGTTTAATAAATTATGTGGCCTAATGAATTTCCATACAGCGGGCAGATCCTTGACATTGAGATATGGATATTTAGTATTTAACTTTGGTGTTACAATGACTTAAAAGAAAAATATGTTTACTGAGGGCACCATCGTAGGGGAACATAGCTAAATGAAGTAAAATCGAACGCCATAACTAGAGATGGAGAGATGGAGTTCGATTCTTCACTAATGGCTAATGAGCATCGGACTGGACTTGGATTTGGCAGCAATATAACCTACCTTGGGGCTTTGTAAACCGAAAGGTTTAGGGGAAAATAAATGAGGGGAAAGTAAAGAGAAATTTCATTCACACACCTCTAAATATTTACACACCCAACATCACATTTTATGGGTAATTTAAATTAACAATAAAGAAACATAGTTGGAATTAAGAAATATATGCAGTTTTTTTTTTGTTTCCAAGTCTACCGCAGATGGATATTGAATTTGATTCTCAATAATTTAGCATGCATGGAATCGAGCCTTCTTATCAATCTAGTTTCAAAAATGTATTAATTGTCCAAATGATATGGACAAACAAGAGCAAGTGAAAACCGTTGAAAAATTCCTCAATAACTCTTGTGATGTATTGTTTTGTTTCGCTCCAATTTCATCATCAGTAATTCACAAATCTCAACAATTGGCATATGAATATTGTCTTGGTCAAATCCTCAATGACAAGCAATTCCCCATTGGCATTTGAGTATATTCAACCCAACAAGTGAAAAACAATTAAAACATTCTTTGAGCCATTGAGGAATTGATGCTGAGTCTTCTAGTGTAATCTGCCATTCTTTGGGTCTCGTTTTTTTTTTTTTTTTTTTTTTTCAACTGCAGCAATGCAATAGGTAGTCTCTCTTGTATAAAAAAAAAGAGGTAGTCTCTTATCAGATATTTATCTCAATTTATTTCAGCAAAAAAAAAAAAAGGATATTGTTCAAGTAAATCCAGAATATGTGTCTGGCCCAAACTCGAGGTTACTTGCTCTAGTTGAAATAGGGTTTATATTAGAGATATTCTCTGAGAATCTTAGGAGATATCCAATCAATGTACGATTATGTTTCCATGTACAACTCTATCTCTATGCTTGTAATCCTCTATATAAAGAGGCCTCTATTATCAATGAAAGCACGACTCAATTCTCTCCCAATTCAGTTTTCCTTTTAAAAAAAAAAAAAAAAAAACCCCACCCCATTCCCACCCTTGATGGGGCTTGAACTCCTGACCTCTTATATATGAGACTAAAGCCTTACCACCCCACCAAACACACACACCCCCCAATTCAATTTTCCTTAAACACGTTATCAGCACGAAGCCCTAACCCTGAAACAAATAGCCAAACCCTGAATCAAGAAGCTAAAAACCTTGAATCCGAATACAAAACCTTGAAGCCTTTTCTGCCTCCGCCTCACACCTTGAAGAACTCGATTCCAGGAGTCCAGAACGGTCGGCGGCACCCCAAGAACCGGCCGGAAACCTACCGAACCGGCCACCGGAAGCTCCATACAACTCGCAGCAAATATTCCACCGGTTCACCATCTTCCGGACCTCCAATTTCCACCAAATTTTGGTATCAGAATCCTGTTGATCTCAAGTTTCAGAAACTGGAAGAAAAAGTCCAAAAACCGGCCTAAAAAGACGTGAACCGGCCAACTGACCAGCTGCATCTTGAACCGGCAGAAAAGAAAGAAAAGAAGAAAAAAAAGGGGGAGAAGAAGCTTGGCCCAGAAAGAAAGAAGGAGCCCAGCCCAAAGAAGAAAAGCCCACTGACCTGACCCGGCCGACTGACACACCTGACCCACTGCCACGTCATCTTCCACGTCAGCACAGCCACATCAGCCTCCCACGTCAGCGACAGCGACACCTCATCCTGACAGGTCAGCATCAGTACCACGTCAGCCTCCAGTCAACCTTCTGGTCAACCCCCTGGTTAACGCAGGTCAACCACTTTCCGGCAGTTTTCCGGCGACTTTTTCCGGTGATCTATTTCGAGGTATTTTTTTTCTAAAAGTTCCCTTTTTTTTAAGAGTTTTTTAATTCAAATTCTCTTCTTTTATCGGGGACTTGCAACCTCCCTTCTTCTACCCCCCTTTCTTTATCATAGGGGAGACCAAATTAAGCCGAACTGTGGGGGTTCGTGCTCACTCCAAACTTGGAGCTTGTAGAGTTCTCCAAACTTAGAGTTTGTTGAGATAAAACGATCGACCGCAAACATAATTGTTTCGATCTAATCCAACCCCTCTTGGAATCGAATTTCTTGGAAGCGACTACGCTCAGAAATTTTATTTGTTTTCGTGGTAGCCTTTTTCGCTCCGAAACTAACCCTAATTTCTTGTTCTCTTTCAGGATGAGTAACCTGAACAAATTGGACTTTGCTCCATTGGGAACAACTGGCTTTGAATACCACAGGTGGGTTCGTGATGTCCGCCAGCATCTCAAGGCCGATGGAATCCTGGATACGATTCTCGAGCCTAGCCAGGACGTGCTAACTGTTGAGCAAGCTCAAGCTTTGGAAGCAAATAGAGCAGCTTTAGAGGCAAATAAGGCGAAAGCCATCATCCTAATGACTAGTCATATGGATGATTCGCTCCAGTACGAGTGTATGAATGAAGAAGACCCCAGAAGGCTGTGGGTCTCACTCGAAGATAGATTTGGCAACGTCCGTGACTCCCTGCTTCCTGACCTATAAGTGAGATGGCATAGCCTCCGCTTCTGTGATTTCAAGTCAGTTCTTGACTATAACTCGGAAGCACTTCGCATTAAATCCTTAATGGAATTCTGTGGTAAAGAGATCACAGATGCGATATTGATTGAGAAGACTCTCTCTACCTTCCCCGTCTCTACATTGATGGTTGCTAAGAACTATCGAATCGATGTTACTGCAGGACGGATCACAAGGTTTCATGAGCTCATTGGAGCTATGAATGTCGCTGAAAAGGATGACAACATCCGTGTGAAGAACTGTAATTCGAGATCCGTGGAAATAGAGCATATTCCGGAATCCAATTATAGTTGCGCCCCTAAGAGAAGGCGCCAAGAGCGAAACCCTAACCTTAGGGATACTTCTGGACGTTCTGGTCCATATAATCGCTCTACTTGGAAAGGTAACCGCCAATATAGGCGAACACGGAACCGAAGAGGTCAACGTGGAAAGAGAGAGGGAGGCAACGCCTCTGGCCATGTTGGTGGCACCTCCAACACTAAGAGCCATCTAAATGACGCTTTCAAAGCGCCTCAATCAATGGAGTTTGAGCAAAGAGATGTATGTTCTCGATGTGGAGTGTCTGATCATTGGGCACACATTTGTAGAGCTCGTGAAGAAATTGTCACCGCCTACAAAGCATATTGTGAAGCAAGAGAAGCTCACTATGTGGAACAAGAAGATCAAGAAGATGATCTAGAGTGAAGGGTTGAAGACTACAAATCTGGCTGGGATCAATAGATCGCCAATTCTGTTTAAGTCTTTATTTTTCCAAGAGATGTAATAGGCAATTGCCATATATTTTTGTAGTAAATGCCAATGGTTTAGTCTTTCTTCAAAGTAGGCTCACCCAAAGTAAGTGTGATGTCTAGGAAGGTTATGAGATTAGTGGTACTTAAGTGAGCCTTGCTCCACCGACATCTCTCTACTCACTTGGTCACATTTATTTTGGAATTACCAAAAAAAGTTAGACGACTACCATTGTTTTGCATTAGCTAGCATTTTGGATTAGATTTTCTTTGGTCAAAGAGACAATGATGTAACTCCGTTGGCTTATTAATAAAATTTCGAGTTCTTCTCATGATGACTCAATTTTGATTCTGAGCATATTACTTTTGTGACTACGATGGCTGGGTCATCAATATTAATTCAAGGACATGGAATAGCCCAAGTTCCCCCTGCCAAATGACACCTTGATTACTGTCGCAAAAACTCTCTACGCTCCTAGGGCAAATCACACCTACGAATTGCCAACGGATTCCATGCGAAAACGCATGTAGAGAACGGAAATGAGTTCCTTTGCAATACCTCTAATGATTGCGAACAAAGGCGCATCTTAGAGAAGTTTATGTGTCTCTCTAGTGGACTTTATGTCACTATTCGAGCTATTAAATCCAATAAAGTTATGAGAGAAGATCTCTTGGATTTAGACACATATTTGCTTTGTCACGATAGGATAGATCATCCTAGTCATGATATGATGATCCGTCTACAAAAGACTTCACATGGACATCTTTTCTATCGAGCGAAATGAAGCATGAATCAAAAGTTGATTCCTAGATTAAGTGTGACCGACGCTGCTACCTAGGGCACCGCCTTCGTCCACCACCAGCCTAGGGCTGGTGTAGTCCTCATCCATGACGCCATGGATGGCGTCCATCATGGTGATGGAGCCCCAGGTGATGCTGCAATCACCAACTTGCTTCAAATAGCGTTTCAGACGCTCGGGCCTAACCAAAATTCTCATTGGTTGCTTCTAAAGCCTCGCTCGTTTTACAAAAGCCGTTCCTTAGGAAAATTAGGACTGAGACCGTCCTATGCAAAGGATATGAAAATACTCATTTTGTTCTTACATAGAATCCGTGGGGATTCTGTGGACTGATTCAACCAACTTGCGGACGTTTAAATATCTCATGATGTTGGTTGATACGCAAACACGCTGGTCATGTGTTGTGCCATTGTCCACTTGTAATGCTGCTTATGCTACACTCCTAGCACATACCATATGACAACGGGCTCACTCCCCAGATCATCCTATTCAGTCAATTGGATTTGACATTGCTTGAGAGTTTACATCGAAGACTTTCGATGGTTATTGCATTGGGACTGATGTTGGACATCATATTCCCATGAACACACCCAAATGGTCTCACGGAAACGACTACGATGGTAGCCCGGACATTGGTAATGCGTACCAATCTCCTTATATCCGCTTGGGGTGATGCAATATCGCATGCAACTATGCTAATTAGTCTACGACCCACCGCCACTCAATGTACCTCTGCGTTACAGCTAGTGACTGAGTACAAGTATGGTACTTACGCATCTTTGAGTGTGCCACTTATGTGCCAATTGCGCCGCCACAGTGCTCTATGATGGGTCCTTACAAATGAATGGGCAACTATGTTGGATTTGAGACTCCAACAATTGTCCGCCACTTAATGCCCTTGCAAGGTGATCTCCTTACCGCTAGCTTTGCGGATGTCACTTTGATGAAACAGTCTTCCCGTCGTTAGGGGGAGATAAGAACACAGATGTTCATCAGGAACGACAGGAATTGTCGTGGTCTGTCCCCACTATGTCTCATCTTGATCCCCATTAAAGTGACGAGATCACACAAATATGCTGCAAACATAGGCGCAAGGATGGATGTCCCTACGAGAGGACGTAGCGCCACCCTACACGGAGGTAGGCATGGCGCCAACGCCAATGAGAGTGGCACTCTAGCGTTATAGGCCATGGCCCCAGCTAGGATGCTTGGGAGGCCCGTGGGTTTGAATGATACTTTGGCACATTCCAATCCTTTGATCATCAAGACTCAAAATCCGTCTCATGAGTATCTTCTGGGTTATGGTTATCGTTGGGGGACGCCTCAACGTCAGAACCTATTCCTGAGAATATAGAGCTCTATGAAACTTACACTAGTGTACATGAGACGTGGGATAGAAACTCCATCATAACTGATGATGTAGTTGCGCATTTCGTTGCGCATGAGTTTGTTGAGTCAGATGATATCGAACCACGCTCCGTTGATGAATGAATGCCAACGTAGAGAGATTTGGCCTAAATGGAAAGATGCGATCCAGGTTAAGTTGGATTCTCTAACGAAGAGGAAGGTTTTTGAGCCAGTGATGCCAACACCTCCTAACATAAAACCTATTGAATAATGGGTCTTCGTTAGAAAGCGTGATGAGAAAAAGAGATGGTAATCTCGCCTTATGGCGCAAGATTTCTCACAAAACGCCCTGGAATCGACTACGATGAGACATATTCTCTCGTAATGGATGTCATTGAACTCCACTACCCTGTCAGTTTGGTAGTTTCCGAATAACTAAACATGCAGCTTACAAATGTGGTCACTACGTATCTCTATGGGGATCTAGATACGGAATATACATGACGGTTCATGGTGAACTTCATTTACCCAAGTCAAGTGGCTCTAGACCACGGAGTGTGTTTACAATAAGGTTGGAACGCTCACTAAAGTGACTACTTGATTTATGCCCGCGCGTTTCCATAACAAGTTTCGGATTCTATCGCGGTTCATGTTGGACATGATATTCATTGGAAGCCTTTAAAGAGTTAAGGGAAACCGCTGAACACTTGAAATCCGAATTTGAGATGAAGGATTTTTGGGAGAACACGATTATATCTCAGTTTGGAACTTGAGCATCGTGTTGATAGATGCTTAGGCATTTTGACAAGGTCAAACCTTCAAGCACCCCCATGATCGTCCGTAGTCTTGATCCTGAAAAGGATCCTCTTCGTCCAAAGGATGATGACGAAGATGTGCTAGAGGCAAGAGGGCCTTACTTGAGTACAACAGGCGCATTATTGTACTTAGCTCAATGCACAAGACCGGACATTTCATTTGCAGTAGATATAGCTTAGCGCCAACGCGACCCCATTGGATTGGTGTAAAAGAGATCTTTCGGTACTTGAGATGTACGATTGATATGGGCATGTTTTATCCCTATAGAGAGATGATGGATTCGGACCCATCACACACCAGAAACGCCGCCAACATTGGCCTGCGTCCACTATCCCCATCCCAAAACGACATGTGTTTTGGAAGGTTTTGCTGATGTTGGGTATCTCTCTGACCCATACAAAGGTCATTCCCAAAATGGTTAAGTGTTCACCATGGGTAAAGATCGCGATATCTTAGAGGTCTACAAAGCAGACCTTAGTCGCTACCTCTTCTAATCATGCAGAGATTATTACTCTTCACGAAGTGGTTCATGAATGTATGTGGATTGGATCCATAATTACGCATGTTCGAAAAGGTGTAGTTTGAAGTCTACCACAGATGAGCCTACGAGCATTTAGGATAATGCTACTTGTTTTGAACAAATGAAGCAAGGCTACATCAAAAGCGACAACACCAAGGATAATCAGCAACAACAGACTCTCCTCAAGATCAAAGTGAACTAGGCTCAATCTGAGGACAGTGTGGCAAGCTTGCTCACTAAGTCATTGCCTAAATTACACTTTCGAGGAACATGTTGGTAGCATCGTTTGCGGAAGTTATCCGAACTCCCATGACCGTAGTCATCAGGGGGAGATGCAGACATCAGGGGGAGATGTCTACATGTATGGTCTCGAAATGTGAATGGTGTGTTGTGCTCTTTTTCCCCTTCGACCGAGGTTATTTTTGTCCCACAAGGTTTTTGTTACTCGGCAAGGTTTTTTAATGAGGCAACGAGAGGAGCACCACGTTTGGGCGATACAAGGGGGAGTGTTCAAGTAAATCCAGAATATGTGTCTGGCCCAAACTCGAGGTTACTTGCTCTAGTTGAAATAGGGTTTATATTAGAGATATTCTCGGAGAATCTTAGGAGATATCCAATCAATGTACGATTATGTTTCCATGTACAACTCTATCTCTATGCTTGTAATCCTCTATATAAAGAGACCCCTATTATCAATGAAAGCACGACTCAATTCTCTCCCAATTCAGTTTTCCTTAAATAGATATGTATTTAATGAAAAGATATTGTGTATTGTGAATGAGGATAGTTTAGGAAGTTTGGGGTTGTGTTTCTAGTAAAATATTAAAATAAAAAAGTTAATAGGTTTTTTTTTTTTTTTTTGAAGAAGGGCCGGTGAGGCTGCCCTTAAGCCTTGATTAATCAAACTGTAGAATACATGGGAGGGACATGGTGCCTAAACCCCAGATTACAATATGCATCAAGAGAACTTCCTAAGATAATAAAAAGAGTCTCAACTAAAACAATGTATTCTAACAAGCACCGACTAGCGAAGAGTGCTCTACAGGCTACTCCATTCGCTTTACAAATGTGGTGACATATCGGAAAGATAACTCTATTACGAAGAAGCATCATTACAAATAGCACAGCTTTCCCACTATGTTGCCACTGGAATATAGATCCAGTGACATTTAGTTTCACCCTACCACTAGGGAGGTTGCGACAATTTGACCAAGCAAGGAAGTCGTCGCCTACCCAGAGCAGACACATTATTGCCACTAGGAGGTTGCGACCATTTGCCAATGCAAAAAACTCTCCGCCTACCTAGAGCAGACAAGGCACACAAGGTGCATAGACTGGGACCAAGCCCACTTCGTACTACAAAAAAGTGGTAACGACTTATTAACCAATCTACTAATAAGTAAACATGAAGATAACTAAAAACTTTAAAATAATAAGGAAACCATCTTGGACCTAGAGTGGTACCCCAGGCCCAAGACCCACTAGGCCCAGCAAGGGATAAGCCCGAGTCAAACAACCCAATCCAGCACCTCCACAGACTCGACTCCGCCGCCTCCATCGCGCCGCCATCTCCTCGCCTCCGCCTGGCCCCATTCTCCATCCAGATCCCAGCCACTTGAACAGGCAGATAGCAGACCGATTTGATCCCAAGCAGTCAAAACATAGGCAGAGACATCAAAACCCCAGAAACACGTAGCATTGCAGAGGCTTGAACATCAACCCCATTCCTCCATCTCAGCCATCTAATCCGCCTGTCCCCGGCTACCCCTTGCCAACCGATGCAACCTATCCCTCCATCCAACACACTTGATCGTAGATCAAGACGGATCCGACCTGAATCAAATGGTTCAGTCTCAATGAAGGTCAAAGCTCGACCACCACAGTCACCTCGACAAGATACCAGGCCAAGACAGCCCCTAATTGCCCGTCCGACAACAACGTCTATAGGACAAGCTGTTAATTTATTTCAAAGAATAAAACCGACGCCCAGCTAGTTAACTAGCCCCGCTAGTTAAAAGTTAATACTTTCCCACTTGTATATTTATAAAATCAACGATGCATGCAAGTGTTTAGGAAAATATTCGAAAGAATAAAATCGACTAGCCCCGCTAGTTAAAAACAGTAAAATATAAATAGGGGAAGACAATAGCCATACAAGTGAGCCTCCCAGGCTCTGGTAATAGCCTCCCAGGCCAAAAGTACTCTCATACACATGTATCTTTACGCCACTAAGGTGAATAGGTATTGGGCTTTCGTGATACCGCCACTAAGGCAACACCACACACCATAAAGACGGAAAGAGCTTTCATGACTCCACCCTGAAGGTAGTAGTCACATCGCCTAAAAAGGCATAACAAGTACAACATGCTAGCATTACCATATAATCACAACAAGTATGACATAGGAAAACTCATGTGAAAAAAGAAATCAGTAAATCTTCCCCAAAATCTCACAATAAACAATAATTGTGAATCAAAACACGAATACGGTTTCCAACCACGCTCGGAAAATCTCAACTAAGATCATTCTCAAAAACATAGTAAAAAATGCGATTATTAAACTTAATTAGATTTCTCAAATTGATAAATATATATAAATGTGAGATTAACGACTTCTCATCACAAGTCATATAGTGAAACCATTTCTGAAAATCATAACCAATATCCAAAAGTAAACCAAACTCAAATCAATTTTTTCTGAAACCAAGTCATACTCTCAAATAAATAAAAAGTGTCCACTCACAGTATATGGCTAAGACTGCCGTCGCTTGGAACTCTCCTCAAGTGGGGTCCCCTCACATCCTGTAGAAAATAGTACTCATGAACAACCAAACCAAGAACCGAAATTTAAGTTTACATTAATTAGAAACCGAACCCTAATCGTCGACCTCGGAACCTAAAAACTCCTATCATTCTTGGATTCAACCCAAACTTCACCACCAATATCGATTCGTCAACTTAAATGTTCTGGAGCGAAACCGAGGGAAATCCAACGGTTGGATTTTTGTAAATCGACAACCGAAACTCCGAACTTCAGAAATTCCCGATCGATGTTAAATTTTTTCCAATTTCCTCCGAAATCATATCCACAAGTTCTAAATGCTAAACTCAACCCAACTAGCCAAAGTAAAAGGCCCGAATTGGCCCCACAGGCCACCAAGTCAACCCATGATTCGGGTATCAAGACCTATACCAAAATCTTCCTCTCAACATCCCCAATCATTTTCCTAACTACACTCCATACTTAATACACCACCCATTTAATTTATCATTCTAATAATTTACTAAATACACAACCAAAGTACCTTTTTTTTTTTTTGAGATGAATGGTGTCATACTTTATTAAAAAGAAGTAGCTAGTGATTACAAAGTTCATGAGTAATAACCTCATGAAGAAAAGAAGGAACAAAAGAATAAAAGAGAGCTTGGCCCGTAGCAGATGCCTGTGCATCCATTAGATGAGCTGCCTTATTTGCATCTCTTCTTGTATGCATTATCCGAACATTAGGCAGTGCTTCCAACAACACTCCTAGGTCTTCATATATACGCCCTAGTCTAGACAAGTTAACAGCAGAACTAGATAGCTGTTGTTTAATAACCAAAGAATCTGTCTCCACAATTGCAGGATGCAAGGACTGCTCAATTATAAGCTCAAATGCCTCCTTGCACGCGAGAAGTTCAGTATGCTCAGCCGAGAGCAACCCCCATACTGGCCTTCCTTTACTCACAAGAAAGTTTCCTGAACTGTCTCGCAAGACCAAACCAATGGCACCTGCTCCAGAAGCAGTCACAAATGCCCCATCTATATTTATTTTGATACAGCCAATTGGATGACTTTGCCAACGAACCTCCCTATCAGCTCATCTACCACAATCAAGATTACAAGAATGATGATAGACATAATCTTGTAGCCTGGAAGTGGAAAATAAAACAACATCCCCCACACTCCTAGCTTTACCTTCCCAAACTCTAGTATTCCTTTCTTTCCACACACTCCACAAAAGAAAGATAAAGAGATCAAACAGAGTTGAAGACAACCTACTCGAACAAAACATAATCCATTCCAGAATTTCCATTCCATCTGATTTAGTAGTGAAACATACCTGAGCCAGCGTAACATTTGAACGCAAAACTTCACGAGTAAAGTTACAATCCCGGCACAAATGCAGTGTAGATTCAATCCTCCCAATGCAAAGGTACACACAGTTGTGAGTCAAGAGTAACATGTTTTGTCACCAACCTTTCCAGAGAAGGAAGAATATTGTGACAAATCTTCCACATATTCACTTTAGCAGTAGCTGGAACCTTAGCTTGCCAGATTCGCTTCCAAAATTGAGGAGTCGTACCAACCAACATCATTGGTCTCTCCACATTTTTAGAGCAAACATGTTTGTAAGCTGTCTTTACCGAGAACTCTCCTTTTTTTTCAAGTCTCCATGCAATCCTGTCATGCACTAGACGTCTAGAGAGAGGGATTGCCAAGATAGCTTCTGCCTCTACCCCATTAAACAAGGACCGGATTTTAGCCTCATCCCACACACCTGGTGCACAAAACAATTCCCCAACAGTCATATTCTCATTATACCTTGTCCGACCAGAGATGAGAGTGGAATTTGGTAACCCTGGCACCCAAGCATCAGTCCAAACACTCACCATATGCCCAACACCCACCTGCCAATACGAACCTGATTTTAACAAATCTCTCGTCCCAAAAATGCTCTTCCAAGAATAAGATGGAGCATTATGGGTCGAAGCATGCCAAAAGGAACTATCAGGAAAGTATTTTGCCTTAAAAATTCGAGCAATGAGAGACTGCGGATTGCTAGCTAACCTCCAAGCTTGCTTTGCAAGCATAGCTAGGTTGAAATCAGATAGACTTTGAAATCCCAAACCTCCCTCTTCTTTAGGAAGGCAAAGCTTCTCCCAAGCTTTCCAATGTATCTTTCTTTTGTCGTCTATACTCCCCTACCAGAACCTTGCACACATTTGTTCCAAATCCTCAAAAAAATTCTTTGTTAATTTAAACACACTCATGGCATATGTTGGAAGGGCTTGAGCTACAACCCGGATTAGAATGTCCTTTCCTGCTCCACTAAGCATTTTCCCTTACCAACTCTTTAACTTCTTGGCCAAATATCCTTTATGTACTGAAAAGTTGCTGTTTTCTTACGTCCCACGTAGGTTGGCAACCCTAAATATCTTTGATGAGACTCCACTATTTCTACTCCCATTAACGAAGCCACTTCCTCCTGCAAATCTGTGCTAACATTTTTACTGAACACAACTGAGGATTTATTAAAGTTCCCAAGTTGTCCTGAAGCTCGGCCATAAATTTCAATCACATTCTGTATCTCATAACATGCCTCAAGTGAAGCCTCTGCATACAACATACTATCATCTGCAAACAGTAAATGATTAACAGAAGGGGCACCATGACAAATCTCAATACCTGGTAGCAAGCCAAGATGTTGTTTCTGTTGTAGAAGCGCAGAAAAACCTTCTGCACCAATCAAGAACAAATAAGGTGACAAGGGGTCACCTTGCCTCACACCCCTGCTAGGTGTAACAAGTCCTATAGGCTTTCCTCTAATCAAAAAGGAAAACTTTACCGAGTTTACACACTACATTACCAGGTCAATCCAAACCCGAAAAAAAACCAAATCTTTCCAACACCCTCTCAAGGAACTCCCATTCCATTCTGTCATATGCCTTGCTTAAATCCAATTTCAGAGCCATATAACCATCATGCCCAGCTCTTTTGTTGTGTACAAAATGGGCAACTTCATTGGCAATAAGGATGTTGTCTGTGATCAATCTACCAGGAGTAAAAGCGCTTTGAAAAGGTGAAATGATTTCCGGCAATAACACCTTAAGCCTGTTTGCAATGGTCTTTGAACATATCTTATAAAGAACATTACAGAGTGCAATTGACCGTAAATCCGACATCCTCAAAGGATTGTCAACTTTCGGAATTAAACAAATGTGAGTAAAATTCACCTGTTTTAACAGCAGCCCGGTATGTAAGAAATTCTGCACAGCCTCTGTTACATCCTTTCCAATCTCTTGCCAGTAGTGTTGAAAAAATAACAGGGGCATTCCATCAGGCCCTGGTGATTTTGTAGGATACATTTGAAATAAAGCAATCCGAACTTCTTCCTCCGAATATTGCTCACAAAGTTGAGCATTCATTGCTGGTGTTACACAAGGCTGTATAGCATTTAACGTGTGAAGCATAGCATCCATGTCAATCGGAGAAGAAGTACCTAAAATATCCTTAATCTAAAAAATCATGAAATATCCTACTTTTTACTATATTAAGGTTACTATTTAATATGATTAGTATATTCTAGTATATTGACATTTTGTAAATGACCATATTGATTACTTGTGTTAGTTATTGAGAAATCCATAAAGATTTATTATTGTTCCCTTTAAATAGATGCATATAAATAGGTTTTATGTTATTTGAGCTCTTATCCACCAAACACCATGTTAATCAAGTATAAAATATGAGCATGAACATTCAACCAAAACTATATCAGTAGTTTCTCCACAGTGGCAGAACTTAAAAGTTGTCATTAGAGGGGCCAAACAAATTAACAATTACAAAGTTTTTTCACCTGTGATGTTTTATATTAGAAAATAAATTGATTAATCATAACTTTTAGAACAAAAAAGAAAATTAACTAAAAAATGGGAGTAAAGCAAAATGTTTTAAAAACATTTAATGTCATTGATTTTGAAATTCTAAATATTATGGTTTCTAACCTCATTTAATTACAATTTATTTAAGAAAAAATTAAATTAGATAGTTTCTAACTTTATTCTTGTATTAAATTGGGAGGCCATGTATAGAAATTTGTTGTGTTTATATAACTATTTATACATAAATAGAATAATATAAGGAAAATATGACTATTTTTTCTTCTTCTTCTAATGCATAGATGTCTGTTTTGGTCATTTAACCTACCTACAAAATCTAATTTGAAATATAAAGTAATAGGGATGTGTATTAAGTGATTAGGGGTGAGTATTTAAAATTGAGTGTTTCTATTGGGACCTCCAAATTTGCTCACTTAACCTCACTCTATTTTGAATTATTAAATGACATATATAACCTACTATAAAATGACTATTAAGGACAATAATTATACCAAAGAAATATTATATTAATTTTCTCTAGACTTTCCAATTCAATAACATCAGATTGTATTCTTTATTATTTTCCTTATCTATTTTCATATTTCAATTTCACTACATACTCATTAAAGTATTCATATATATTTAATAAGAATTAAAACTATGATTAAGATCATGTGACATAAAAATGTATGATATACGTATTGAACTCATATTGATGAGAGAAAACAAAATAAATCATATTATGACCTAAATCTAAGTCTATCCATTATATTTGTAAAAAACAAAAAATGAGCTAGTAATTAAAAAAAACTAAATAAATATTTAAATAATTAATCATGAGATACAAAAAATGGAGAAAATAAAATAAACATTAAGAAAAAATTATTAATCTTTTTTTTTTTGCACAGCTAAAAAAGAAAAGAAAAAAAAGCCACATAATAGTTCATGTTATTTTCTTGTTGATTAGAAATTAATTTTGGAAAATCAATACCTTGTGTTTGATTTTCTTTTATTGAAAAAGAGATTTATGTTATCTGATTAAGGAATGGATATGTAATTATGATTTATAGAGTAATTAAATCATTGAAATGACTAAGTTTTTTTATTTTAAACATAATAGTTTGTTTAATTATATGAATGAGGTTATTTGAGGAACTTTAGTGAGGTTTAGTGAGTAAATTTAGTACTTGCAAAGTTAATAGGAGGTGTAAAAAGCATAAGAGGTCAAGTGAGTAAATTTGGAGGTTCCAATAGAAAAACTCTTTAAAATTTCTCTCACCACTTAGTTGAATGAATAATGGAGATATCAACTGGATGATTTCAGTGATTATAGATATGGAATGGACCAATTTTCTCTTTTACAAAAATTAATCCGAGCCAAACACTCAAATTGAGGCAAAATGTTCGTTTCCATTACTCTATGATCACATTGAAATACTCGTGAGGTGCAATGTAAAAAAAGAAAAAAAGAAAAAAGAAAATAAAAAAACAAAACAAATAAACCTCATAACGTGTGTTTAGTGTGTATGACATGTAGCCATTTCATCGCGTCAAAGCCGGAAAGGTGGAAGGTAAGGCGTCCCCTCGTTCAATTCTCCTGCGGTTCTCCATCATCACTGCCTGTCTCCGGCAGGCGATCGAGCCCTCTGGTACATCATATCACATTACGCTCATATTTCTCTTATTTGCACATCATATTAATATGTTCATTTATATATGTATGATCATTGCTTCTTTTGTGTTGTTGATAAAGATTGGTATCTGAAACCATTCAATGCAGGCGCTGGTATTATATTCTTCATTTCCATCCACGAACTTGACCTATAATTCCTTACGTGCTGGTCTATATTTGTATACGCCCGTTGTATGCAGTGATTCTTCCTTGTGACATTGTTTTACTATATTTTAGTTTGACATTTTTCTACAGTATTAGTTAATATATAGTTGACAATGCAATAGATTGTATTGAACGATGTTGAATTGTTAATTAGGGTGTACTTTTCTCCTGTTGTCTTGGTTTAGTTTCTTTGGGGATTAGAGAAGTATACATACATTCTCTCGAAAGGGAATGGCAGCAGGCGCAGGCAGTCAGCAAAGCTTGAGAAAAGCGTTGAAAACAGTTGGATTGGCGAAAGCCAATGGTGAATTTAAGGTAATTGTAGAGCATTTTAGCATTGCATTTTATCGTATCGCTTTATGATCATATATTTTAAGAGGGACATTCGATCCATATACACTGCAGGTATTGGATAATGCCATTTCCAAGGCCACAAGACATGATGACGCATTGCCAAAGGAGAAACATGTTACTAGTTAGTGAAAAATTTCTCTTTTTTGCCAGCATACATGTTTAGTAGAGTTTCATTACTATAGTTTTCATTTGATAAGATATGCCTGCGTCCAAGTTTGGAAATTCTGGTTGATAGGGAAGTTGAGTGTTCAATTGTTCTGTTACATTATACTTGAAAAGGTTCCAAACTGATGAACAATGTTGTCCACTTTTTGTTATGAATTTATTTTGTCATGTTTTCAGCTGTACTACGTGCAATTCCAGCTTCAAGACCTCGTGCTGAAGTTGCTTATTGCATACATGCTCTAGCCAGGCGCCTTTCTAAGGCTCACAGTTGGAAGGTATATGCTCCTACGAACTGAGCACCTTGCTCCAGTTTTGTTACTAATCCTGTGCGGTCTTGTGCACTCAGCATTTGTTCATCTATTTTTGACCTTTTATATCCTTGTACTTTTAAAAAGCTATTCAATCAAAGGAAAAAAACTATACTCTAATATAGATATTATTTCTTATATTCCTGCTTCAAACTCCATATGATTCTTCTTTATGATAATCTGTGCCCTTATTCGTTTAGTATATACACATAAACAATCTCAGATCTTCCAGTGTATGCCTAGGTAGCACTGAAAACCGTGATGATTATACACCGTGCTCTGAGGGAAGTTGATGATACATTTTGTGACGCTCTAATTAAGTATAGCTGGAGTAGAGGTCATATTCTGAACATATCTCATTCGTGGGATGAAACAAGTCCAAGTGGTACTATTCTTTCTGTTATCTTTTCTCATTTGCTTTTCAGTGGGAATAATAAATGACCATGAAGATTCTTTGGCATGAAGCATGGGGTTATTCTACCTGGGTTCGTTTATATGCATCATATCTCGAAGAACGCCTGGAGTGTTTTCGTGTCCTCAAGTATGATGTTCAGAAAGATCACTTGGTATGCAGTTTGAATTGGAATTTATGTTCAATCTCTTTGTATGTATAGTGTTCTTTTTATATATTTAACAGAAAAACCACCCCTCTGGCTTTCTTTGAACTTTTATATTTTGTTTACTTATCAATGCAAAAAGGAATAGGAATGTACCATTTTCTTTAATACGTTACAGTTGTTTACTGCTGATTTACACATTTTTCATATTGTGTTACCAGTGTACATGATGGCATTTAGAATAAAGGATCTGACATGTTCAATACAATCTTTACAGAGAACCAAGGAACTTGAAACCCCAGACTTACTAAGGCATCTACCTGCCTTGCAACAGCTTCTTTCTCGCCTTCTTGATTGCCAGGTGACTGATCCAATATTCATTCCTTTGTTTTTTGTTTTTATTTTTTTATTTATTTTTTATTCTTCCTTTCTTTTCAATCTATCTTCTGTGAAAGGGAGGTGTTATTCCACCAAATTTTGATGATCTTACCATTTATATATTTTACAACTATATATGCTTCTTCTGTTATGTATATAAAGACCACTGACCACATACAACACCTTTTCTGTTATTACTGAAACAATGAAAGCATGTCATTTTGCAGCCAGAAGTGGGGACTATATGTAATAGCCTGATTCAGTATGCTATTTCAATGGTACAAACTCTCAAAAGCTCAATTGTAAGTAGGTCTAATCTGGTGTAATTCCATCCAATATTCCTTATGGTGTTCCTCCATCAGGTTGCAGGTGAAAGTGCCAAGTTGTATGCTGCAATTACAGATGGTATTGTGAATTTAGTTGACAAGGTAGGCCTTGGTTTTCTATGTGCAAAATGATGGGAGGTTTTGTCTTCCTAGTCTTGCCATAAACATCATTTTAGAACTCACTTTCTTTTCTGGCAGTTCTTTGAGATGCAGCGCGATGATGCAGTTAAAGCACTTGAAATTTATAAGAAGTCGGGAAGCCAGGTATACGTTGTGTTATCTATAGTGATTTTTTTGGTCGTAACATTGGCAGTTATAGAGATCTTACATCAAATTTGTATGATGCTCTAGGCAGAGAGGTTATTTGAGTTCTTTGAGATCTGCAGGAGCCTTAATTTTGGACGGGGTCTGAAAACGGTTAGAATTCAACAGGTTGGAACTTTTAATCTAAGTTAGGAACTCTATATTTGTTAAATGGCAATGCCCTTCAATTGATTGTCTCAGTAATAACATCTATAACTGCAGCTCCCTGAATCATTCTTGACCACTATGGAAGATTATGTTAAGGAGGCATCCGGTGTTGTAATGCTTGAACTTCCCCCAGTAAGATGCTTCAACTCCTTATTTTCTGGATCAATTTACGCTGTATAGATAATCTGAAATTATATGCATACTTGTCTTGAAAGAAATGGATTTAGAATGTGACACAAAACCATGCTTCTGAGAATCTTGACTGTTGATCAATTTAGCTGTGCTAAAACTGTGCTTTTGATTTCCTTCATGAATTAATTTTCAATGCATTGATAGTCCCGGAACTAAAAGAGCTCAAGTTGTGAACAGACCATTGAGGATCAAACTGATGCTCCCAAGGAAACTGTTGTGGTAGAAGGGGACTTGTTAATCGACCATGATGATAATAAGGAACAAAAATCAGCACCTCAACATCCAAGTGACCAGAGTGACGCTGCTGCGACAACACAAATTTTTGACCTGCTGGTACTCGTTTCAGCTACCATGTTTGGTTTAACACGGACCATCCTTTTTGTTCTTTACTTAGCTGATCTTGTATCATTAATTCTACCAGAGCTTTGATGAAGTTATTCCAGTAACATCAGAGTCAGATGAAAACAATTCCCTGGCACTAGCAATCGTTCCGTCGGGTAGCTTGTCTTCCTTTACTTTTAAAAACACACACACACACATATATATATGTATGTATTTATGTAAGTTTGTATATATGTTAATGGATGAATCAGTATTTAAGGATACATTTTTATTTGCCTTCTACATCGTCTCACAGAGAATCCGTCAGATTCCAAAACAGATGGTCTCAATTCTACAACCTCCAACTCTAGTTGGGAGATTGAACTTTTTACACCAACTTCTAATGGAGCTGCAGTTCAAGAGACACCATCAACTTCTAATGCAGCTGGAGTTGCAGAAACCAAGTTGGTGAGTCTTCCTCCACATTTGACAACACTATTTAGGATTTTTCTACCAACACTTGGGCTTTTGAGACATATTGCTATTCTCTTCAATTGTTTGTCATCCAAATCTCATCTAACGGTCAGTTGTTTGCTTTGAACCATGCTTTTGTTGTAACATCGGGTTAGAGTTAACAATCTGCTAACAAGTAATTTTCATGTGATGCTGTGTTGCTTTTCACACATTTACCTTAAGATTTCCATACCTGGGTCCAAGATCACATGTGAGGTAAAACCATCTCTATAGGGTACCAAATAGGGAAATATTCTCTTAGCTGGATATCTAGCATTTTATGTTGCCACTATGAATTTGACATCGCACATTTAATCAACAGTTCAGTTGACATTGTAAAGTACTAGTGCCTCCAACTAGAGAAGATTTCCATTTGTAAACCCTAGCTACCTTCATTTTAACTCAAGGGGAGAGGGAAAAGGTGTTTTGACAGAGTGCCTGCAACAGGCATCTTATAAGATAATGAGGTAAGGAAATCAATATTAACTTGAGAGCTCCCAGATCACGCTCTAACCATCAGAGAGAAACCCCTGAATCCGCCAATACCAGATTATCTATCTGAAACACCGAGAATTTGTATATGTTTAGGGGTGGAAGATTCAGGCAAAGGTATCATTTCTTTTAGTTGAATGTTAAATCTGTGATCTTTAAACATATGCAGGCTGGTGGGCTAGACAGATCGACACTGGACAGTCTGTATGATAATGCAATGGCAAGTACACCAAATCAGAACAACATGTTGTACTCCCCAGCCGCACTGGCACCCTCTAATCCTTTTGAAGATGTTGCTACTTCTTCATACCAATTCCAAGACCCTTATTATGCTTCCAGCAATGCAACAACCCCAGCAAACTTACAAATGGCTATCATGACCCAACAACAACAATATTTCATGATGATGCAGCAACAAGTGCAGCAACTACAGTCACCCAGCATTGTCCAAAATCCACCGAGTCCTTACCAAAATCTACCAAGTCCTTGCCACAATCCACCAAGTCCTTTCCAAAATTTACCAAATCCTTTCCAAAACCCACCAACACCAAGTCCTAGCCAAAATCCACCAAGTCCTTTCCAAAATTTACCAAATCCTTTCCAAAATTCACCAACACCTAGTCCTAGCCAAAATCCACCAACACCAAGTCCTTTCCAAAATTTACCAAATCCTTTCCAAAATCCACCAGCATCAAGTCCTAACCAAAATCCACCAACACCAAGTCCTTTCCAAAATCCACCAAGTCCATTAACCTCTTCTGGGAATCCTTTTTCTGGGCAGATCAGTAATCCTCCACCTCAAGATTCACACAATGACCTCATTTAGCAGATCATCACAGGAATCGTTTTCAACATTTCCGCCCACGGTTCCAGACATTGCAGTGGAAGCAGCCGCAGTTTTCCGAGTTATGCATGAAAGAATTAAATGTAAAAGCTCCATTGGATTTATGTGTTAGCCTGCTGGTGCCGCAAGTTGATCAGCGCAGAGTTGTTTTCTTTTCGTGTGAGAAGTTTATATCACACTATGATTATGTTTAACAAAAGAGTCTCTCGTGTTAACAAATTAGTCTCTCTTAGCTTCCTATTGGTTGGATTACCCACTTTATCCTCATTGCCTACCAACGAAGAGATCCATTACCCTGCATTTTGAATAGTGATACGCCCTGTGTTGGAGCTCAGCCAGAAAAACTCATCATCCCATCCTGTAAACCCCATGAATCAATCTCCCAAATCTCAGCATTTGTTGGCAGATTAAGATACTGGGATTGCCAATATGAGGCTATCAAAGAGGATGACTTCATGAGAAGCATTGCCAAATGCTTTTGGGATCTTTTGTGCGCTTCATACAAGTACACAATGTTGGCCGAACACTCCAAAATAATTCAGGAGTATAGAAAGTTGTAATTTGATACTGTAAACTAGTTTACAACTACAGATGTGAGATGCCTAAACAAATTAAATGGGTTGGACTCAATGGTATTGTTTCCTACATAAATCATTTCTAGATTGATTTGTAATGCAGAGAAGCAATAAACAAACAGGCCCAACAATCATTTCTAGGTAAAGCAACAATAGTCTACATTATCATTTCATGATTTCATCCTAAGGAAAGTGAATGAGCATTTGGGAAAGCAACAATGAGAAAGAAAAACAGTCTAGGTAAAAGCAGTTGACAATAAGTTGCCATGAGCGAACTAGGCAAAAACAAAATATAACAAAATAAACCCACCAGAAACAAGATGGATCAAATGTAATAAACACTCATCAACTACCAATTTCATTTATGCATATATAATGATGTTCTATATTCATGGAAGGAGATAACACTATCAACAAATTCACCACCAAGTCTAACGTTGGAACGAAACAGAATATGAGCCAGTGTTTGGATCTTTTACAGCTTTGAAGTTGTCAACGCTCATTCCAAACCGGCCCAACAACGAGTTGCCCATATCTTTCAACTTCCCTGTTCACATTGAAAAATTACATGGCTCGTTAATTTGCAGATTACATTGTATAATTTGCCTGCAAATTATACCGCCCAGGCATAGCAAATTCATACATAGTATTGAACATCACTAGAAAGAACAAAATCTATAAATAACAATCATGAATCCAATAAAGCATCTAACATATTTTTTCAGTTTCTTTCCAGTTTATATATGTATATATTCATTCTTCTAAATAAAGGCACATAATCAATTCAATATTATCCAGTTAGCATCATTCACAAGAATAGTCCTAATGCTCACTTTAGAAATCATGAAGAAAGTTTCCATCTAAATGAAAGTACTTCCATAAAAAGCTATTGTGCCAAGCAAGAGCATAGGTGAATAAAGTATGGTCAGTAGACTGAAATTTTTAGGAATTTCCTTTTTCCTCTATTAGCCTTGCATTGTTCACCAAATCAAACAAAATATTTACTTCAGTCATTTGCAAGTAATTGAATTTTGCAAACCTGCACAGTTACCCCTACAATACAATCTAGTTCCCCTGCCGATGTGGAAAGCTAGCAAAGTGGTCTATGATGATTTGGATCGGGTTTTATTCTTTTTCTTTCTTTGCTTCTATCCTTTATTTATTTTTTTTTTTTTTTTTTGGGTATAGACAGAATTTGGGAATAATTTGATCCAGTGGCCACCAGCAAACAAACATAACACTACAAATCCTGCAAAGTGAATATAAATGCCCAGGAAATCATTAATCGACTTACCAATCATCTCCTCTTTCATCTTTTCTCTCTTTGCTTCAGCAAGTGGCTCCAAGCGCCGAATGGCCTTCCTGGCTTGGTCATTTGAAGGATCAAGTTCTAAGATTTTTTTCATATCTGCAAAATGAAAAGAAAATGAAGCAATACATTTTAGAATAAAACCACAAACCCATACACATGAAGAGACAAAGAAGTTACAGCTGAACAAAAAGAGTCAATAATGGTGCTACATTGTCCCAAGATATATAACAATAAAATGTTTAAAATGCCATAAATACCAGCAATAGCCTCTTCGAAATGTTCTAGTTTTTCATGAGCTTCTGCTCTTCTAATCAGCGCTTTCATATATGAAGGATTTAGTTCCAGTGCTTTTGTGCATTCCTTAACCGCGTCTTCGTATTTTCCCTGTAGCATGAAGATTCAAAGAGTAATGATTATGCACTAGTATGAATTCAATGGAATGCATGATGCTGCAGAGAGCAATGCAGAAGTTATAATGAGAAAGAATAAGAAGCCTTTCCAAAAAATTAATAGGATGAAACAAAATGTGGAAAAAGCTTATTATTGGTCGAAAGTTGCAGCAGCTCTACTGATCAGAAATCTCAACAAGAATTATCACCGTTTACAACCTTCAAATCAGTATTTGTTGCCCCTTTCAATGAAAATTAACTCTAAAAATTAGACATCATTAATAAAGACAATTTTATTTAGCTCTTTTAGCATTTTGAATGTCATTCCTATCTGCAGTCTACAGATAATACTGTTTTTTTTTTTTTTTTGGGTTTCCTTTGGATAGAGGGAGAGATGCGAAAAGCAAAGTCAAGGGTGCTTTATAAGTAAGACTTTGTGCCAAAGAAAATCATATTCCAAGTGATGAAAATTAAGTGTTGTTCAAGGTTTTGTGCCTTGATATCTTCTCTCTATTCCCGTTCCTATTATTCTCCATTATAATCCCTTAGTTTCCAAAAGCTCTACCATTTAAATCCCACAATAATCAATCATAAGCAGAAGGGGCCTAGAAACCAGAAGAATATTAGGCAGTGAAGCACAAATCCTAAAAGAAGAGCATCTGAAGCATGGATTCGTTACAGGTGACACTGTCTAATAATCAAGTGCAACCAACAAGAATTTTCTCTTCATAAGATAAAAAAAACAAATGCACCCGCTTAATCAGGAAGGAAGCGGAGGTGGGGGATCCATCTAATTGGTGAGAATGCACTAGACAGGTATATAATGTGTCAATATCTTCAGCTATGATACCTCAACTTTCATATCCAAATAGAGTGAGACAGTATAGAAACATATTAAGAAAAATAAAAAGTTACAATCAGATTACATACCAGCTTCGAAAAGCATATGGCACGGTTCGAATGACATATGGAACGCAATTCCACGGATGAAGGCATGTCCGGCGCAAGCTGTAAAGCAAGTTCATACTGCGACAATGCCTCTTCATATTGTCCATTCCCAAACAGTCCATTGCCTTCCAATTTTACCTCATTTGCTTGCTCAAGCGATTTCTGTTCCAGATGCAAATCCAACTGATCAATAACATGTATCTGAACAGAATCATTAGCAATCTTTAACTACTAAAAAAAAAAAAAAAAAAAAACCTTTCGATCACATATGAAAAACTGCATACAACTGAGAAAGACCTAAATCGAGTATAAGTAATTCACCAAGATTTCATTTCTAATTTCAGAAATAGAGAAACATGAAGCAACAATTTCGTTTCAGCTAAGAAGCGCAATCGGATCATCAATCACATGTACCATAACAAGCACAGTTTTACATACAAAATCAGCAAAGAGATGGAGAGCATTGAAAACCTGTTTGAATGCAAGGTCATCCGTCTCTTCAAGTTGGACGTGGCGTTGAGTTTCATCGTCGCTCTCGTTGGGTCCCAACTCGCCGTCGCTGGCAGTTTCGAAGCCATCGGAGGCGTCTTTGTTGGCGGAGGACGACGAGGGTTTTGGGGTCTTCACATTGTGCTCTTCTTCTCCTTCTTCTATAAGCATCGTTAGGGTTTGAACAAACAATTCCGCGAATACAAACAAGTCGAGGGATTTGGGCCGCCCGATTGCTCTTCTCTCCAACCTTTATATATCTAAGATTCTACCTCTCCGTGTTTCTGGAAACCTCTCTCTCGAACCTGGGGCATTTTTATTTCTTTGTTTTTTTATATTCTTTTGGGAAAAATTTCTTTTATTAATAAATTTTTTGTAGGCAAATATTATAAATTGTTCACGTGGTTTAGTGTCATGGTTACTCTTACCTCTATGGTTTTAAAATGTTTAAATTCTAGTTCTGTTGTTTGTGAAACTAATTAATCTGGTCTAATTGTTAACTTTTGTTCAGCTCCGTCAACAAAAGATGCATGTGCACGTCACATGATGGGTAAATATAGGACTATCACTCGGTCGGTTTGAATCGGTTATAGGTATTACCAACTTCAATACCAAAGCTTTTGCTTTCGAAATTGAACCACCAATTACCAACCAAAAGTTTCGGTTTTTAATCATGTCTACCAAATTTGGTATTTTAGTTTTCGGTATTACCAATTTTAGAACAACTAATTCTTTGTAATATGAATTAGAATGAAAAGTAATAGGTTTTTCAATTTTATAGTCATAAACTTTGTGTGAGGGCGTTTTTGTGTTTTTGGATTTTCAGTAGCAGAACCCTCTTGATAAAGCAAGACTAGGCCCAAAATCGATCAAAGGTTAGACCCTAGAATGATTTTGTTGTGACTAGCTAGCTAGTAACATCAGCAATTAGAGGTATATTCACATAACAAAGCTTGTAGGAGGATATGGCGTGGGAGCTAGATGCCTGGGAGTTTAGCAGAGAGAGAGAATTCCAGCAATAACATGGTTATGGGTTTTGGGTTAAGGCTGTTTAGATATTGATGGCTAGGTTATCATAGATGAAGCTTGATCTCTTGCTTGATGTTTTTGGGTCGTTGTGGCCTCTCCCTGCCAACAGCAATGAACGCACCTTTTATAGCGAAGGTAGGCAAAGAAGATCGGTGCCAAGGACCGAGGGTTCTGAGGGAGCATTCTCAATTTTGGGGAGATGTTTCATAAGCTTTCAAGCTTGGTTTTCTCCATGGAACTAAATCAGTGAAAAGGGGCTATGAAAATTTGTTCAGGCTATGAGACTGAAGGGCGGTGGCAAAGGTTTAGGACGGTGGTCATCCCCAGAATTTGTGTTGCTGTGATCTTTGGGAGATTCTAATCCCCCAATTTCTGGTATTGAAACTTGTGATTACAGACTTTTAGGGTTATTGAATGTTGAGATGAGATTGCTAAGGATATGGGTTAGGAGGCTTTTCCCTAAATTATGGACTCTTGCCAGAAATGGTGGAACACCAATTCCAGCAGCAATTCTGACAGACGGTTTTTCTCGTTTGGGTGAGAAGATGACTCTAATGGGCTTTGGGTAAGAGGTCATATGGACTTTGAATAAGAGAATGGCTTTAGTGGGCTTTGGGCTTTGCTGGGCTTGCTTTTCATCCCTCTCACACTAGCCCATATTAAGATTGTCATCTGTCAAGAATGAATTTTGGTTCCCAAGTCCAAAATTATTGACGAACTTTATCTTAATGATAGGCCTCACAGGATCCGTTACCTTCCACACCACATCCCTCCATATAAGCCCCAAGTGTATAAACGTAGCTTGGGTCTACGTGTATTGCATGGTAATTTGACGTGGCGAATTCTTGAAGATGCATGTTAATTGCTTGAGCATTTGGGCTTGCACTATTTCTAGTTAACTATACCTTCTTTTGGACTACAATGGGCTTGCTTGAAGGCCCAACAAGATTGCCGGTTTAATGAGTCGTCTCTTCATGTGTCGCTCATAAAATTGACTTGTGGAATTTTGGGTGTCAACACTTTGTATTCATCTACTTATTATAGCTTTCTTTTGTACATATGACATCAAGTTTGAGTCATTTTCAATAAAACTAGGTTATTTAACCATCTTTGGTGAGGTTACTTAAAATACATATACTATTAATTTAGTATATGCAGTAATGTTCATACTATTATGAAAATTTTTATGTTTATTTCTTGAAAATTATAATATATAAAGCTAATATTTAGATAATCGGTAGATTCGGTATATACCAAAACCAAACCAACTTTTTCGGTAATTTTCGATTTAAGTTTTATCGGTCTCAGTTACCAAAAAGTCAGTTTACCAAACACAAAACATCGGTTGGTATTCGGTCAGTTTGGTAATTACCAAACCAAGTGACAGCCCTAGGTAAATATATGTGTTTTTTTTGTTTTTTTTTTTTACTTTTGAAAAGAAAAAAATCTCGCCAAAAGTCTTAAAGCTTCTGAAAATTCAAGCAAAGATTGAATCGCAATCTTGCAATTAATTGCATGAATGAAATATTTTTGGCTAGACAATGGCTCATAAATGAGACAAATCTAATAGAGGGTCTTATGACCTATGATGGAATTCCCCAGGGGCGGATGTAAATATAAGGTGAAGCCCACTCGAGGTTTTCAAAATATATCCTTTAGTATATGTAATACATAGATATTTTAAGGGTTTGGTGTGTGTTCGCTCAACCCCTGTCCTAAGAAAAAAATGCTTTGTGGGCCCACCATATCTGTCTGTCCTGCTGGCCTTGCCAAATTTAGGTGCTTCATGGATATCATTTTCATCATTAATTCACAATTTAGTAACCGTTTGACAATAATAATTGTAGCACTCTGTCGGCGTGCTTGCTGTTTTCCAGTCATTTATTGGTTATAATCGTATTGGTTACCACAGTCACATTGAGATTGTATCAGCCTTTGTTAATCCCATGATATGCATGGTTATTCAAATCAACAAAACTTTGAAACGTGACATAGCTATATTTACTGTCATAACCATACAATTGACCACCCTAGCCATATTGGCCATTCTTATCATTTATCAAATCACAGCCATGTAAATTCGGTTCATAAGAACTCATTCACCAAGTGTGGTTCCATTGGGCGTGCCAAAAGATGTTTGCTAAAAAATTCGTCTCAGCCAGGTGCCACTAGGCTGAGGGCTTATATGGCTTACACATATCCTTCTAGGTAGATAAAATGTGCACGGGCATGCCAACTCACGGCCGGGAGGCCAAGTGAGGTTTTGTTCTGATTGTAGATCTTGCGTTGATCAGACTTCTAATCAATTAATTGTGAGCCAAGGAAGGATTGATCTTGGGCGCAGGGTTCTCTCTACCTTGGAAAAAAGAACTTTAACACTAATCGGCCTTACCAGCTAGAGTTTTCGTGTTGTGTAACTCGGTGAGTGAATATGAATGTGCGAGTGACTATTGATATGCAAATATTCACAACTCTCGCTACGCTACCCTACCCTGATGACTTGATTCGATATGGTTACGGACAAAGAAACGCATGAATGCTAGAAAACTCGTTTACTAGATCCAAACATTCTAGTGATGTTTCTTTTTATGATTTTCTTAATAAGTGCAAGAATGTAAAGTGCAGCAAATAAAATGCAATAAGATAAAGAACAAGAATGTAAACCGCAGGAAATAAAGTGCAGCAAAGTAACAAGCGAGAAGATAAATTGTTGGTATATAAAGAATGATAATGTAAAGTGCAGGAAAGATAAATACCGGTAAAAAAAAAGTGATAGAAAAACGCAAGTCAAGACTGATAATTGTGTTTGAAATGTTGATAATGTATTGAGATAAAAAAAATTGAGTTGAGCGTTTGGTCGGGGACCTCTAACAAAGATGTCTATAGTCCTTTTTATAGTGAATGGTAACACTACTGAATAATAAAAAAAATACATCACAACCTTAATTGACAAGACCGTATTGATTGCATGAATTCAAAGTTGAGAATCAATACATTGTTATACAGATTTTCTCACCTAAGGGACAATTTTAAGGGACTGTGAGGGACAAATGCATCTTAACCACATGTATTAAATATAAAAGCAGAAATTATAATAACTTAAAACTGTGCATTTATTTTCAGCCGTCAGATTCACTTGTCCCTCACAGTCCCTTAAAAACTGTCCCTTAGGTGAGCAGACCTTCATTGTTATATGCATTTGAATGCAGTAACTACTAACTTGGGAATTGAAACTCATAACCGTTCATTCAAGTTGATTATCCAAAATTTTATTCTCCGCGGCTTTGAATGCCCTGAATTCTTTGAACGTCCGCAGCTAATGGCCTTTATGAACTTGTTCAACAATTAACTGCGGTGCCTGCTTCACTTGTTAAATCGCGGTTATTCAACCACGGCCATTCATTATGCCACGGTCATTTAACCGCAGTTATTCTGTCACGCCCCTGATTTTTAACACAAATAAAAATCGATATATAACCCCATAATTATATATGCGTGATCGTTCAACCATCAATACTAAGTACATACTGATGCCCTGAACCCTCAAAGTTAATATACACTCACTCCACAGAGTTATATATTACACAAGCTTACGAATTAAATTGTCAACAACAAAATAAAACGTAAATGCTCCTCAAAGCTTACTACAACGGAAGTCTTTATAACGGTAAAGTCACAAAATTGACTTCCTACCGTAATGCTACCAGCACGCCACCTCAGGTTCAGCCACGATTACCCTGACCTGCAGGATTAACCCCTACACCGTTTGAATGGTGCACCGGGTTGTCACACAACAAACCCGGTAAGCTTTTGCAAGCCCGTATGAGTAACTCAAAACAACTCACACCAAATTCACGGGATAAAAGCCCGCACAACTCACGCCAAACACGAGGAAAACCTTTCGACTCGAGAATAAAGAAAACATACCATGCTTCCCAAAACAATACTCTTTTCCCAAAAGAAATCACAAAAGTCACACCGTGGCAAAATCATATAAATCGTTAACCTAACAATTCAAATATGATTAATCGATCCAACCTGGATAAAACACATCAAATCGGTCCAACCTGGACAAAACACATCAAATCGGTCCTACCTGGACAAAACACATAATCGGTCCAACCTGGACAAAACACATAAGCATATCAATCATACCTATCGTTAACCTAACAAATAGCATATGATTCTTTTAGTCCAACCTGGACAAAATACGTACCCAGTAATCGTAAGTAACCTACTTAGATCCATGAGGTACCATGGCAGACAGACTAGAGCTCTAATTGAATATATCGTAACCTGTCACCTCGGCCAAGGTTCAACCTTACGATATACATTGCCTGAGGATGCAACCTGCAACCCCGGATCCTTAGGCCAACCTGACCTTCAGATCAAAACATTAAACGAGTCGCACCGGACCCTAAATGTCAAATCAAATCAAACGGAGAAATCACAACCTGTGACTCTCACATCCTCAGACCACCGGTCGTCGGATCAAAACGTTAAATCAAATCAAAATGAGAAATCACAACCTGTGACTCTCACATCCTCAAACCACCGGTCGTCGGATCAAAACGTTAAATCAAATCAAAAGGAGAAATCACAACCTATGACTCTCACATCCTCAGACCACCGGTCGTCGGATCAAAACGTTAAATCAAATCAAAAGGAGAAATCACAACCTGTGACTCTCACATCCTCAGACCACCGGTCGTCGGATCAAAACATTAAATCAAATCAAAAGGAGAAATCACAACCTGTGACTCTCACATCCTCAAACACTTTTCAAAAACAATAGAAATACCATTTCCCACCATTTGTTTTCCGAAAAGCCACAACCCAAAACAATAAAACGCATCAATTCATGCATATTGTTTTCATCAATCCACAACCCACCAAAACATATATATTTCACGTAAATATATATATACGTAGTCATTCACTCAGGAATACCACTAATACCAACTAAATTCATTTAGAAAGCTAATCAAAATCAACCAATTAAATCCGTTCATAATTGAACCTTGTGAGATTACTCACCTCGAAACTCCCGCTGTGTCTTCAATACAGAACAAAGCAGCCAAACCACAAAACAACCGTCCAAGAATACTTCCCAAGTACCAAATCACATACGGTTTCAACTTAGTAACGATTCACAAACGATTTAAGTCTGAAACCCCTGTTTTGAACTAAAATCCCCAAAGTGGCGCCAATCGAGGCGAAACCACATCTGAGACCTCCCAAAGTCTCCGGAATACTTCCACGATCGATATGGCCAAACCACAAGTCGATCGGACGCTCGAATCCTCACGGATCGAATAAATCAACCGGTATGAAATAGTAAAAATCATAACAATTTCATACGAACTCCAAAATATGTGTATTATATATCAAAACGCTCGTATCGACGAGTAGAAAACATATAATACCAGAAACAGCCCCATACATGGCCGGAACACCATCGGAACGCCGCCACAGGCAGTGGCGCACCGCCGCCGGCCAAAACTCAATATTTCACAAAACTCCCAACATCAAAGTTCTTCATCTAAGCATGCTTGTGAATTTTCATAACTAACTCGAAGTCAGAAAACAAGCATAAAGGGTCGAAAACTACCTCACAAGCCGTGAACAGTAATCCAATCTGAGTTGAACCAAGTTTTACGTGAATCGATCCTAACAACCACCAAGGATCGATCAAGGAGGCTGCTCTGAGCTCCCCAAGCTCAACTTGAAGCCCCGCCGACGTCGGAGATCGGAGAACCGATCGGGTCTGAAAACACCCAACTGCGCCGCCTTCTACCACCGCCACCACCGAGAATCGGTGCTAGAGGACACCACAGGGACGACCAGACGGAGGAGACGATCCTATCTGGAAAGTTTCGTCGCCGGAGACCGCCGCAGTTCGCCGGAAAAGCCGGGTCGGGTCGGCCGGATCCGGGTCGGGTCAGTCGGATTATTTTGTTTCTGAAGGTGCAGCCGAGAGAGAAGAGAGCGAGAGGAGTTGGCTTCCGGAAAAGGAAACAAATGAAAATAGTAAGTTTCCCACTTTAGAAACTTCTATTTATACCAAAATGAAAATTCCTTCCAATGGCCATAACTTTCTCATACTGACTCCGATTCTCGCGTTCCACATGTCCACGAACTCGTATCGACGCGCTCTACAACTTTCGTGAAGGAAGTTTTCAGAGAATCCCAACGTATCAAAAGTCAACCTTTGCGCCCTCCCTAAATCCACACTTTTCGAATAAAAATTCGTCCGAAACACTTCCGCTCCGTCCACGAGCCATGAAACCGTCCAATAATCACAAATTAGATTCCGGAAAATCCTCGAAAAATAATAACGAATTTCCGGGGCATCACATATTCATTATTCCTTGTGGGCCTGACCTACCTGTCTACCACTTGGGCCTTGCTAAATTTAGGTTCATACAGCGTGTTGGTTAAGTGTTTCAACTTCCATCAAGCCCACCCAAGTTTGAAACTTGCTATTGATGTTCCTTTTAAGACCATTTTGCTTTTATATCCTATTTTCTTCTAAATGTTTTCTTTGTTCTCTTTTTTCTTCCAATGCATACTAGGCTCCAAGTTAGACATTGGCCTTCTTTGTGTGTGGCTTTGGATCTATTAGGTCTTTAGTTTTGTACTTTTTGTTTTATCTTTGGGCTTGCATTCTTTTGTAAGAAATAATGTTATGTCATTTTTTTTGAGTGGTTGCAAAGAAACATGAACTTAATTTGTTTTACTTCTTATTTTCATTCGGATTCTTAGTTTTCTTTATTTTAGATGTGGTCCTAAAAGGATGTGTTAGAGATTTGTTCTTATAATGCACTTTGTGTAATAGCTCTTTCTGTCGATTCTTATGAGTGAGTTGTTACTGTACTACTTTCACTATAATAATATTTTCAACCTCTTTTCTCATTTTAATCAATACAAAAAACGTTATTTCTTTTTTGATAGTCAAAAGTCAAAACGGTATTCTACCTAGTACGAGATGTAGTCTATTTGGTGTTAGTTTTGATTAAGTTTTTTTTTTCTCAATTTCTCGTTCTTCTTTATTTAATAAAAAATGACTCCAAAAAAATTTCTTTTCACTAATTGATTTGATAGTAGTTTCAGTTAGATTCATATATATATATATATATATTTTTTTTTTTTTTTTTGCATCTCATAAAGTATATTTTAGTTATATACTGGCACTGCGCTAAATTTTCCTATCACTTCCGTAAAAAAAAAAAAAAAAAAAAAAAATTAAATAAATCCAGCACACCCAGACTTCCCTAATTATAATTGATCCGTAGGTTGCTCCCAAAAACAATAACACAATTCTTTTGCAGAAGAGGAGCATTGTGATAACCTAGATTTTCGTTATTAATTTCCCGAAATTTATAAGGGAATGATTTGTACAATTTCTTATTCTTGTGCTTTGATTTGGTGTTATTTGGGAAATAGAATTAATTTGGACGAATAAATGCTCGAAAACGCTTTGTTTTTTAGAGCACAAGGGTTAACTTTTTATTCGTTATGATTTTGGAGAAACTTTCTTCAGGGATGTCATAGAGCGTGGCGATACAACTTTGTAGACATGAGGCACACGAAAATCGGAGATCGTGTGGAGAAGTTATGGCCAGAGGAAAACTTTCTATTTTTGGATATTTCCTATAAATAGAAATTTCCATAATTATTTTCATAATTTCTATTTTGGGAAACTTTCCAAAAATATCAAACTCTAATCTCTCTAAATCTGGCCGACTTGACCCGACTTTTTCGCAGTCGTCCGACGTTTTCTAGCGACGCCACCACCACAGACTTGCTCGCCTCCACCTCACTGTCCTCCCCACCGACCTCTTTTCCACGGAATCAGGCCACATGAGGCGGATCGAGGGCCGATCTCTACTGCGGTGCTGCCCCGGTCATAACTTTCGATTCCGGCAGCAGTTGAGCTCGAAACCACCCGAGTTTTGAAGCTCTCCTCCTCCTAATTCCAACCATACTAGCCTTGCAACTCGATTCGAATGGTGGAGCTCCGATTTTTTATTTGAAGTTTTTAGCTTTCGGTGGCGATCTAGGCCAAATTTGCCCTAGCCCCAGGTATGAAAGTTGTTATTGTCACTAAGATCTTCATTTTGACTCGTTGGATCAACCTAGTTTTGAGGTTGATACGGCGGTGCGTCCTGTGGTTGGAGCTGTTTCTTTCTCTGTTATCATCTACTCATCGATACGAGCGTCTTGATATGTGGGTCGAGTCCTATTTTGATTGTTTGAAACTTGTTAGGTTTTTCGTACTCTCGATTCGTTTGGTTTTTCAATCCGTGAGGATCCGACAGTTGGATCAACTTGTCGTTTTGACATATCAATCTTTGAAGTGTTCCGTAGACCTTGGGTGGTCTCGGATGAAGTTTCAACTCGATTGGCGTAACTTAAAGTTTTAGTTCAAATGCGAGATTTGAACTTTAATCGCTTTGTGTTTCGTGTACTAAGTTGAGACTGTATTTTCCTTAGGTGCTTGATAGAGTGTGTTGTGTACATTATCTCGTGTTGTGTGAAGAGACAACGGGATATTGAGGTGAGTAAATCTCATGATGTTCATTTATGAATAGAATTTCCTTATTGTCGGATTTATTTATTTAAATCGTGAACTATAGTTGGTATTAGTGGCATTCCTAAGTGGATGACCACGTGTGTGTGTGTGTGTATTTATTTACGTGAAATACATATATATATTGATGGATTTATTGTATGATGGGAAACAATATTAGTGATTGTGTTCATTTAATTGTTGTGTGACTTGACTTTTTGGAAATGCAATATATTGTGAAAAGGTGGTTTATATTGTTTTGAAAAAGTATTTCGAGTTGTGTAAAACATTTTTTGGGTCATATGCGTGTTGAAAAAAAAAAAAAAAAAGACGTCCTGTCATCTTGGGGAACAAAACAGATATGCAGCAGTTTGCATCCAAGTTGCATGAAATGAGGACTCGAAACACAGTTGGAAGACGAAGAAGAGGCCAGGTACATCCAAATCAAAAGAAGAGGAACCTGATAAGAACAACTGCGGTCAAAGTTGAAATAGATAATGCAGCTTTTAAAATTTCAAAGTTGTTTGGCTCATGCATGAAAATTAACGTCCAAAATGGTTAGTTGGACTTTTCAAATTATGATGAGATCAAAGCCAAGATAGCTATCATCAATTCAAATACCAGCATCTTTGTGGGGATGCACCGAACACCTACAAACTTGGTCAAACTGAATTTGAATATCAAATATTTCAAATTCAAATCGGAGTCATCCTCAACTCTACCTCATCCATTACTCCCCTATAAAAGGAGCTACTACACCGATGGCAGGGGGAGAGGGAGGCAACGAAAGAGGAGCAAAGTTACGGGAGAGGAGGAAGGCACCGAAAGGTTAAAAAATATATATAGAGTGAAGAGCAAAAAAAAAAGATAGAGAGGCAAAAGCTCAAGGCCAGTGGCAGCAAGACATAGGAGAGAGCGAGAGAGCAATAGAAACACATCGGAGTCGAGGTGCTGCAAACTTGCAATAGAAAAAGAAGCTCCGAATAAATCACAGGTATATGAACAATTGATTAATTGTCACCTAAAATCGCTGATATTTTCTTTTATGGTACAGACAAAAGAAAGAGGTGTTTCTCCTATATTCTGCTCTCTTTAGCAATCATGTCTTCCGCTACTTTCGTCCTCACAAATCTCACCAACGGCTTCCGGGCAAGACACAAAGTCGACATCAAGCCCTCATTCACAGCCGTGGTGTCACTCCATGCTGCACTTGCTTTCGATGACTATACTGCGGTGCGTCCTGCGTATAGGTGGCGGAAGCAAGGTTCAAACTCATGGGCGTTCACCACACTTGTCTTTGATGCCTGTATTGCGGTGCGTCCTACATATGGGTGACAAAGATGAGTGTCAAGTGAAAGCCTCGGGCTGCCAGTTCACACCAAGTACGGTTCCGCAAAGTTTCCAAGTTCACAACAGTGGGGAAGCTACTCCAGAAGGATCATCGTGTAGTGTTTCGATGCGAAGTTGTTGCTTCCACCTGCATCAAAGTAGTCACCAGAGTCATGTTCGGGAAAGCAAAGTGGCTCACAAGGTAGACTGCAGCAGCCACAAAAATGGAAGAAAGATGGGAGTTTCCTGGTACGAGATGGCTGCTGTTGGATCATAATTCATATACATATTTGTCCCCTAAAACATGGAAATTACTTGTTCTAAAGTCCAAATTTAATGTTGACTTCCCTAATCTTGTACTTTTGCTTAACCTTTGTGTTTATTTATATATATTTATTATGTTTTCCTTATCATGCTAGAAAATGATGGAGAAAAATGGAAATGCACTAAAAATGTCAACTTTACACATTTTCCTACTTCGGCTAGGAGAAACCAAGCCAAGCAAGGAAGAAGGAGCGACCACCAGACCAAATGAACTTCAAATGAGCTGAAACCTTCCAGATCCATTCTAGACATCCTAAGAAACATTTCTTATGAAGAGTGCAAGAGCCAAATAGAAGTGGAAGGCCTTCAAACAGTCAGCCCAATTTTATGCAGAAGCAAAACTGGAAAACTGGACCTGTAGGGAGTCCAGCAGCGATTTCAGCCCAATGGCATGAAAATAAATTCTGAAAATTTGACACAATGATCTACACTCATAGAGGAACATTTGATATGAAGAAATCGGAGGCCCATTCTGAAGTCTTGGTGGAGAAATAATTGAAGGAATAAAGGGGCAGAAAGTGACCTAAAAAAAAAACAGTTCAACATATTCCTACCCACATGAAGAAAGCTAGATGCTTTTCTCTTTTTCCTTAGATATATTTTTCTACTCCATCATCTTTAATATATCATCATCACTTCCATATTTCTGCACCTTCATGCCTTGCTTTCATTTCATCATTACTCCATCTTTTCCATATTTTACAAACCACTTTCATTATTTTTATTTCACTCTTCTTTTTCTTCCCTATATAAATACCTTCTCTTCTCACTCTCAACATCAACCATTCCATCCCATAACATCTTCTTTCTCTCTTCATCTCCTTCATAAAATCTCCATTTCCACCACCACAACCTTCATCATCTTTTCCATCTACCCATTCCATTTCATAGACAAAAAGCTTCACTACTCCACCATTTCACCACTTGATCATCTCTACATCTCATATTCCATCATCAACCTTTGAAGAAGAAGGAGAGGAGTCTAGCATCACTTGAGGAATCATCATCACCATCACCATTTTCACCATGTCAATGCCTTCATGAGTTCATCTACACCATCCTCAACTTGATTATCACTAGTCTTTTCTCTATCCATACTTTTTAGTTTGATGTTCATAAACATGTTGAAGCTTATGTATTTGATTATGAGTGAGTAGTTAGTTTGTTGGGGCTAGGGTTGAAAGCCCTAGCCAAACTTGTAATGAATTGATGTTTGAGTCTTATTTGATGCATTTACCATGATCATCTTCACATGCTAATTCAAGAAGTGAATGCTTGTATTTGAATCTAGCTAATGTGAATACTTTGCATTTGTCATTACATGAACAATGTTTAGAGAATAGCTAGCTTTAGACATTGAAAGCATGATAGCACACTAGGTGTGCATGTGAGGGTAGTGAGTTAAAATCACCTAGATCTAGGATTGGTTTGCTTGCTTGATTATCTAAACTCAAATCTTTATGCATCTAGGAGCAAGGAATTGATACTTATCCGGTAATATAACTTGTTCTTGGGTAGTTAGTTTCGCACTTATCCGGTGGAAATTGATAAAATAAAAGAAGTTTAGGCCTTAGTAGTCTTATCCGGATGCTAAGAGGGTAATTGGATATTTGGGATTGCATTACTTATAGTTTGAACATCAATGCATGTCAAGGGAGGCTATGGTGAACAACCTAAAGCTCTAACTTCCATCCATTTTATCACATCTAGTTTAACATAGCCTAGTTTACATTTCAAGTTTCATTTTGTGTTAATTTGATTCGAAACCATTTTCAAAGCCAAAAATCAAACCACTACACCATATTGCATATATTCACCATGAACTTTGGTTCACTTGTGAGCTCTTGTTTATGACTTGTACATTTGCATATTTATCTAGCATCCTCTAGGTTTTCCTTAGCTAGAGTGGATTTTCCAATCCCTTGGGTACGATATCCCCTACTCAAAATCCCTACACTATAACTTGGCCCTTATACTTGAGGGTGGCTATTTGGCTAACAAGTTTTTGGCGCCGTTGCCGGGGATTGGAGTAAAATCCGATTCCTAGCTCGGTTTGTCTTCGGGTGGCTAGAATTTTACTTTTTTTTTGTGTTTCAACTTGTGTTCTTATATTTTCTTTGTTTTGTTAATTTTTGTGGTAGTCACCTTATTTTTAAATTTGTGGTAAGTACTTTAATAAGTAAATTAGTAAATTGTGGTAAGAAAAATTGTGAGCTTGTTGAAAATAAAAAAAAGAATTAATCTTGCCTATTTGCTATTTGCTTATTACTTATTGCAATTTCACTTTCTAGTTGCAAAATTAAATTTTTGATAGTTAGATTTATTTCTTTTGGATTAGAAGTTGGTAGAAATTTGTAAAAAATAATAAAATAAAAAAATAAATAAAAAGTGTGTTAGTGTTTTAATTGTAAGTTGTAAATTGTGAGGAATAGGTGAAGTCTCTTTTGTTAATATTGGCCTAAACCCCTTATTGGTACCTAATTCAGGTCCCTTAAGGTTGAGGGCGGTCTTTATTAACACTTGTTGAACTGTCTTCACACTTATGACCTTTTTCATCTTAGTAAGTATAGCCTATGTGGAATGGTGTCTAGGAATGGGACAACGTTCATGACGGGTTTTTTTTTTATCCAGAAGTGCTTGCAAATGGGCCTAAACCACTATGTGGGAGTAGCTCATGCCAAAATGGATTCTACCTCTCGTGATCGCCCTCCCCTACCTGGCCATTTCAGTAAGGTTGCCCAAAGGATGCTAAAGGGAATTTGTGTCTAGGAGACTATACTTGGGCCGCATGTCCACTTGATTTACCGCTTGGAATTAGATTCGATATTAACAATATTTATAACAAAAAAAAAAAAAAAGATTGTGATTTTTTTTTTTATATATATACCTTGCATTTTATTTTAATTCTAGTTATTTATATCATTTACTTTGTGTGTTCTTTAGGTGTGTATGAATCTTATAGCTCAATCAAGTGAAGAGCATCCATCTCCTCCAAGCACACCAAGTGACGATCAAGACTATATCATCCAAGAGGATAGTGGTGAAGAAGAACCTTGTCCCATCGGTCCACCCACTTTATTTCAATACATTGATCAAAGAGCACAGGAGTTGTTAAGGCAACTAAGGGAGGAGTGTCCTGAACTAAAAATGGGTGATGAACCAAGACCATTGAAGGACTACACCGTTCCTACTTTCACAAATCATCCGAGTTGCATTGTCTTGCCACCATGTGCTCATGCCTTTTCCATTATGCCAAGTACCTTGCAACTTCTACCGGCTTTTGATGGTGGCTTCACCGGCGATCCATTTAGGCACATCAAGCTATTTAATGAAGTTTGCTCAACGGTCCAACTCAATGGTATTGATGAAGACAACCTTAGGCTAAGGCTTTTCCCCTTCTCATTGAAGGATAAAGCCAAGGATTGGTTGTACAAGATTCCAGCGGCAAGTATTAACTCATGGGATGACATGAAGGCCGCATTCCTCAAGAAGTACTTTCCACCATCAAAAAGCAATGCATTAAGGAATTCACTCATGACTTTTCAAGAGTTCCCATCGGAGTTGTTCCATGAGTCTTGGGAGAGATTCAAAGACATGGAGCAAAATTGCCCTAATCATGGTGTCAAGAAGTGGTTGCTATTGAGCACTTTCTATAATGGGTCAAGTCAAGATACCAAGAGAAGAATTGACAATGCTTGTCAAGGGAGCTTCATGGATAAAAATGAGATTGAAGCGGAAAGCGTTCTTGAGTCACTAGCCGAGTCATCCCAACTCTATGATAATCAAAGTGATAGAAGACCGATAAAGGAAGCCAATGTGATTTTGAAAGATCAACAAAGAAGAGGAGGTATGTATGAGATGGATCCACCAAACACTCAAATGCAAATTGAATTGAAGAGGATTGAGGCCAACATGAATAAGAAGCTAGACTTGATTCTTAATGCTCAAGGAAACCGGGAGCAACTCCAACCTATGTCAAGCAAGATGGTTGAGCAAGTTTGCTTAATTTGTGAGAGTGATCAACATGAGACAATGCTTTGTCCAAGAGGAGGTGCACTTCAAGTTGACATGGAGCAATGCAACCAAGTTGGTTTCCAACCAAAGCCAAGAAATGATCCATATAGTAACACCTACAATCCCGGATGGAGAAACCACCCTAACTTTGGGTGGGGAGGCAATCAAATCAGAGAACAAGGGTTGGGCAATCGTGATCAAGGCCAAGGCTTTCAAAGGCCTAGTAGTGGCTATCAAGGTGCAAGCTCCTCCAACTACAACAATCAAGGAGCCAACAATCAATACCAAAGAGCACCCTATCAACCTCCACCTCAAGCACAACCTATAGTGCCACCCCAAGAGTCATTGAAGAAGCCTAGTGTTGAAGACATGTTAATGAGTTTCTTTGTAGAGAACAAGGGTACTCAAGCAAAGCAAGATGAGAAGATCAATGTCCTTCACCAAAGCATGAGCAAGCTTGAGATACAAATGGGGCAACTAGCCCAAGAGTTAAGCCAAAGGAAGCAAGGTGTGTTTCCAAGCCAAGTAGAGAACAACCCAAGGCATGAAGCCAAGTCCATTACTACTTTGAGAAGTGGGAGGCAAGTTGAGAATAATGTGTACATGCCTACCAATGATGAAGTTGTGGATCCAAGGGAGCCACCCGGTTTTGAAAAGAGAGAAAAGGGCAAGGCAAGAGAGTTGTCACATAAAGAAGTCATCTTGGGGTTTAATGATGGCGAAGAAGAAGCTTTGAATGAGAAGACGAATGTCTTTGACAAACCTTTGGGTTTGAGAGTAGCTTTGGAAGAACAAGAAGTGCAAGAGGAAGCCTTGAAGAACAAACTTAATACCAAGGCCGGAACTCATGACAAAGAAGGCTCTACTTCAACCGAAAGACCATTCAAGAGAGCTATCACTTTCAATCCTCCTATGAAGATAGTTCAAGAGAAAGAAGTTGCCCTTCCTTATCCTCAATTTCAAAGGAAAGAGGCATTGAAGCAAAAGAATGAGAAGGTGAAGAAGGAGTTTCTTGACTTATTTAGGAAGGTGGAGATTAACATCCCTCTTTTGGATGCAATCAAAACCATTCCTACATATGCCAAGTTTCTCAAGGAGCTATGTACCCACAAGAGGAAGTTTGAGAAGGATGAGAAAGTGTGTCTAAGTGAAGAAGTTAGTGCGGTTTTGCAAAGGAAGCTTCCACCAAAGTTGAAAGATCCGGGTTCATTCACCATTCCATGCAAGATAGGTAAAACTTTCTTTGATAAAGCTTTGATGGATTTGGGTGCTAGTATCAACTTAATGCCTTATAGTATCTATGAGTCTCTTGGAATTGGTGAAATCCGGCCCATTGCTATCTCTTTGCAAATGGCGGATAGGAGTATTGTTTACCCAAGGGGGGTTGTGGAAGATGTTCTTGTGAAGGTAGAAGACTTGATCCTACCGGCGGATTTCATCATTCTAGACATGGAAGAGGCTCCTCTTCATGAAAAGGAGTTGCCTATCATCCTTGGGAGAACATTTATGGCAACCGCCGGTACTAAGATTGATGTCAAGGAGGGCTTGATGACCATGACCGTTCATGATACTACCATTGCTTTTAGAATCTTTGATGCAATGAGTAAGCCATCAAATGCCTATGATTGTTTCCGGATTGATGTTTTGGATGGTATTGACAAGATGGTGGAGAAAACTTTCATTGAAAATGCATCTCAAGATCCATTGGAGACATGTTTGCATCATAATGGTATAGAGTTCCTTGAGGAGACAACCAAAGAAGCCGAGCTTACGCTTGAAGCCTTACGGCCTTGCACTCCGCATTTGCAACCAAAGATGGAGATACCTCTTACTAACTCTACCCCTTTACTTCCATCAATTAAATGTCCTCCTACTCTTGACATGAAACCACTTCCTCCTCATTTAAAGTATGCTTTTATTGGTGAAAACCACAAGTTGCCCGTAATTATCTCTTCATGTTTGAGTGATTTGCAGAACAAAAGCTACTTAAGGTGTTGGATGATCACAAGGAGGCCATTGGTTGGACTATTGCCGATATCAAAGGCATAAGTCCAAGTATGTGCATGCATAAGATCCTCCTTGAAGATGATATGAAGCCTAGGAGGGATCCACAAAGGAGGCTCAATCCTCCAATGCAAGAAGTAGTAAGGAAGGAAGTAATGAAGCTACTTGATGTTGGTGTCATCTACCCCATTTCCGATTCAAAGTGGGTGTCACCGGTTCAAGTGGTTCCCAAGAAGAGTGACATGACGGTTGTGGCTAATGATAAGGGAGAGCTTGTCCCTCAAAGAGTAGCAAATGGGTGGAGAGTGTGCATAGACTACCGGAAGCTCAACAATGCCACAAGGAAGGATCACTTTCCATTGCCATTCATTGATCAAATGCTAGAGAGACTTGCCGGCCATGAGTATTATTGCTTTCTTGATGGGTATAGTGGCTACAATCAAATCCCCATTGCTCCGGAAGACCAAGACAAGACCACCTTCACTTGTCCACATGGCACCTTTGCCTATAGAAGAATGTCATTCGGTTTGTGCAATGCACCAGCAACTTTTCAAAGGTGCATGATTTCCATTTTTAGTGATATGGTGGAGAGATTCATTGAAGTATTCATGGATGACTTTAGTGTCTTTGGGGATTCATTTGATCAATGCCTACACCATTTGGCCCTTGTGCTTCAAAGATGTGAAGATTGCAACCTAGTCTTAAATTGGGAGAAGTGCCACTTCATGGTGAATGAGGGAATTGTTCTTGGGCATGTGGTGAGTTCAAGAGGAATGGAAGTTGACAAGGCCAAAGTGGAGCTCATTTCCAAGTTACCACCTCCACACAATGTCAAAGCAATTAGAAGCTTTCTTGGACATGCCGGTTTCTATAGAAGATACATGAAGGATTTCTCCAAGATCTCTAAACCCCTTTGTGATTTGCTAGCTAAGGATGCTCCTTTTGTGTTTGATGAACATTGCTTAAAGGCATTTGAGACAATCAAGGTAATGCTCACTCAAGCTCCTATCATGATTGCACCAGATTGGTCTCTTCCTTTTGAATTAATGTGTGATGCTTCGGACTATGCTATGGGAGCGGTTTTGGCTCAAAAGAAGGAAAAGGTACTTCATGCTATTTACTATGCTAGTCGTACCTTGAATGATGCACAAATTAATTACACCACAACAGAGAAAGAACTTCTTGCAATTATCTTTGCTCTTGACAAGTTTAGAAGCTATTTGCTTGGTACCAAAGTAGTTGTGCACACGGATCATAGTGCCTTGAAATATCTTTTGTCAAAAAAAGAGGCTAAGCCAAGATTGATAAGATGGATTTTGTTGTTGCAAGAGTTTGATATTGAGATCAAAGACAAACCGGGGAAAGAAAACCAAGTGGCGGATCATTTGTCAAGATTGGTTAAAGGAGGTGACGACTCTTCCATTCCTTTGAATGATACTTTTCCGGATGAGCAATTGTTCAACATCAATGTCAAGGAGCTCCCATGGTTTGCTAATTTGGTGAACTACCATGCAAGTGAAGGGAAGTACATTCCAAGTGAGCTTGATTACCAAGGAAGGAAGCGGTTCCTCAAGGAAGCACGCCATTATTTGTGGGATGACCCATATTTGTTCAAGTTTGGCAAGGATCAAATGTTGAGAAGATGCATAGCTCAAGAGGAGGTTCCTAGTATCCTTTCCCATTGCCATACACTTGCTTGTGGAGGTCATTTTGGAGGAAAGAAAACGGCATTCAAGGTACTAAGTTGTGGTTTTTATTGGCCTACTCTTTTCAAAGATGCATATGCCTATGTTAGTACTTGTGATCGAAGCCAAAGAAGTGGTAACATTGCTTCAAGGAATCAAATGCCCCTCACCAACATCATGGAAGTAGAAATTTTTGATTGTTGGGGCATTGACTTCATGGGACCATTCCCAAGCTCTTATGGCAATCAATACATCCTTGTTGGAGTTGACTATGTTTCTAAGTGGGTAGAATCAATTGCAAGTGCCAAGAATGATCACAATGTTGTCCTCAAGTTCCTCAAGGAGAACATTTTTCAAAGGTATGGCACTCCAAGAGCCATCATAAGTGATGGAGGATCCCACTTTCTCAACAAGCATTTTGAAGCTCTATGCAAGAAGTATGACATCAAGCACAAGGTTGGCACTCCCTACCATCCCCAAACAAGTGGTCAAGTTGAAATCTCAAACCGGGAAATCAAGAGCATTCTAGAGAAGGTTGTGGGGATCACAAGGAAAGATTGGAGCACCAAACTTGGAGATGCACTTTGGGCATACCGGACCGCCTACAAGACTCCACTTGGCATGTCACCTTATCGGTTGGTTTATGGAAAAGCATGTCATTTGCCGGTGGAATTGGAGCATAAAGCATATTGGGCTATCAAGAAGTTTAATTTTGATCTTGCTAAGGCAGGAGAGAAGAGGAAACTTGATCTATGTGAGCTTGACGAAATTAGAATGGAGGCATATGAGAATGCCAAGCTATATAAGGAGCGAACCAAGGCCTATCATGACAAGAAGTTGATCAAGAAGACATTTGAGGAAGGGCAACTTGTTCTCCTCTATAATTCAAGGCTCAAACTCTTTCCGGGAAAGCTTAGATCAAGGTGGTATGGTCCATTTGAAGTTGTGCAAGTTTTTCCCCATGGTGCCATTGAGATCAAGAACCCAAGTAATGGTAGCACATTCAAGGTTAATGGTCACCGATTGAAGCCTTACTTGCTAGCTAGCTTGGGAGTTGAAGAGGAGGTCATGTACTTCATGGATGCTCCTCTTGTTCCTCTTCATTGATTTGGAGAATCATCGGACCGGCAAGATGTCTTTAAAGCAAAGCCCTACTTGGAGGTAGCCATGCTTATGATGCAAGTGAATGATGATGAGTTCCCTTGAAGCCACCTTTTTGAAATAGCATCACCAAATTTGAAAGCATTGGATTGTAAGGCTTTCATGCCTTGTTGTGGGTGATTGTTGGTGACTTTTGGAGCACTTGTGGTCTACAAGGGGGAGCAAATTCTAAACCTTCTTTTGCATTAAATTTCTTATATCTTACTTAGTTAGTAGTTTGTTTGTATTCTTTGTGTGTAAATGTGTGTTAGCTCTTCCTCTCCACGCTTAGACTTTTTCATTGAAATTGCTTTCAAGAAAATACTTTGTAACATTGGGGACAATGTTAAGTTCAAGTGTGGGGGGAATGTGTATTAGTGTTTAATATTGTGTGCTAGCTAGTGTTTAATAAAAAAAAATATATATAAAAAAATTTGGTTTTCTAGTACTTTTTGTGTTTATTCTAGGTTCCTTCCAACACCAATGATGAACTTGAGCTTAATATAAATGTGGGCTAGAAAGAATGGTTGGGTCTTATGAGCTTTATTTTTCAAAATAAACCATTATGGATCAAGTGTTTGATTTCATTTATATCCATATTTGTCATATCAATATATTGAGCTAGAGAAGCATAGTGAGACTTGTGGGAGCTATTACATGCCATATAGTGAGATTTGAGCTTAATTCAAGTGCATGCATAGTTCTAAGCACTAATTTCTTCATGAGTGAACATCTCATTTGCTTTGCATCTCTAGAACTTGTTTCATATCTTTCGAAACTCTTTGTCTCAATTTTACATCTTGAAAATGATTTAGGCAATTAGGAATCCACCATGGCCAAATGGGTATGTCCCAAAAAGATTGAATATCCTTAGATTGCCATTTGAGCCTTTATGTTAGCCTTTCAATTCTTCACACCATAAATGTTTACCCTTAACTTAAACACTTGCTTTACCCTTTCAAGTTTTCTTAATGAGCAATACGAGATTATTTGTGTCATGATGCTAAAATAAACAAGTTTGGGGGTACTCGGAAAAGAATAAGTGTGGGGGTATTCTTTGTTTTGCAATTTTACTCAATATTAGTGAAAGAAAAAAAAAAAACAAAAAAGTAGTATAAAAAAAAAAAAAAAAAAAAAAAAAAAAATCTCAAAAGAATGTCATTTCAATTCAATAATTAGTTTTTGTTTAAGTTTGGGGGAGTGGTGAGAAAGTGGAAATTTTGAGCATCTTTAGTTCTTAAGTTCTTAATCTCAAAAGGATTGTTGCTTATTAAGTTGCTTGAAAATTATTATTCCATTCCATTTCATTTCTTTAACCTCTCACCTTGAGCCTCATTACATCCAATAAAAGCCATTTTTCATCCAAGATGTGATTTTGTTGATAAGTGGAGATAAGATTGAAGAGCAAGCATATGGCGGTATTGCATGAGATTGTTTTGAGTGTAGATTAGTTAACCCATAAACACTTGTGTGAAAAATAGAGTGAATATCTTGTGAGTTTATGGTTAACATGGTTTGACATGCATTCTCAATTTTGGTACGTTGAAATGACAAATTAGAGACATGCTACACATTTCAAAACGCAAGCATTTGATCCATGATCCATGAAGTTTAAGACTTAACTTGATTTCCATGCCCTATCTATATTGTGTTATTTGAGGAAATTGTTGGAAGGATTAGGTAGTTGTTGTAGTGTCGGATTTGGGTTAGTTTGCTTGAGGACAAGCAAAGTTCAAGTTTGGGGGTATTTGTTGGATCATAATTCATATACATATTTGTCCCCTAAAACATGGAAATTACTTGTTCTAAAGTCCAAATTTAATGTTGACTTCCCTAATCTTGTACTTTTGCTTAACCTTTGTGTTTATTTATATATATTTATTATGTTTTCCTTATCATGCTAGAAAATGATGGAGAAAAATGGAAATGCACTAAAAATGTCAACTTTACACATTTTCCTACTTCGGCTAGGAGAAACCAAGCCAAGCAAGGAAGAAGGAGCGACCACCAGACCAAATGAACTTCAAATGAGCTGAAACCTTCCAGATCCATTCTAGACATCCTAAGAAACATTTCTTATGAAGAGTGCAAGAGCCAAATAGAAGTGGAAGGCCTTCAAACAGTCAGCCCAATTTTATGCAGAAGCAAAACTGGAAAACTGGACCTGTAGGGAGTCCAGCAGCGATTTCAGCCCAATGGCATGGAAATAAATTCTGAAAATTTGACACAATGATCTACACTCATAGAGGAACATTTGATATGAAGAAATCGGAGGCCCATTCTGAAGTCTTGGTGGAGAAATAATTGAAGGAATAAAGGGGCAGAAAGTGACCTAAAAAAAAAAACAGTTCAACATATTCCTACCCACATGAAGAAAGCTAGATGCTTTTCTCTTTTTCCTTAGATATATTTTTCTACTCCATCATCTTTAATATATCATCATCACTTCCATATTTCTGCACCTTCATGCCTTGCTTTCATTTCATCATTACTCCATCTTTTCCATATTTTACAAACCACTTTCATTATTTTTATTTCACTCTTCTTTTTCTTCCCTATATAAATACCTTCTCTTCTCACTCTCAACATCAACCATTCCATCCCATAACATCTTCTTTCTCTCTTCATCTCCTTCATAAAATCTCCATTTCCACCACCACAACCTTCATCATCTTTTCCATCTACCCATTCCATTTCATAGACAAAAAGCTTCACTACTCCACCATTTCACCACTTGATCATCTCTACATCTCATATTCCATCATCAACCTTTGAAGAAGAAGGAGAGGAGTCTAGCATCACTTGAGGAATCATCATCACCATCACCATTTTCACCATGTCAATGCCTTCATGAGTTCATCTACACCATCCTCAACTTGATTATCACTAGTCTTTTCTCTATCCATACTTTTTAGTTTGATGTTCATAAACATGTTGAAGCTTATGTATTTGATTATGAGTGAGTAGTTAGTTTGTTAGGGCTAGGGTTGAAAGCCCTAGCCAAACTTGTAATGAATTGATGTTTGAGTCTTATTTGATGCATTTACCATGATCATCTTCACATGCTAATTCAAGAAGTGAATGCTTGTATTTGAATCTAGCTAATTTGAATACTTTGCATTTGTCATTACATGAACAATGTTTAGAGAATAGCTAGCTTTAGACATTGAAAGCATGATAGCACACTAGGTGTGCATGTGAGGGTAGTGAGTTAAAATCACCTAGATCTAGGATTGGTTTGCTTGCTTGATTATCTAAACTCAAATCTTTATGCATCTAGGAGCAAGGAATTGATACTTATCCGGTAATATAACTTGTTCTTGGGTAGTTAGTTTCGCACTTATCCGGTGGAAATTGATAAAATAAAAGAAGTTTAGGCCTTAGTAGTCTTATCCGGATGCTAAGAGGGTAATTGGATATTTGGGATTGCATTACTTATAGTTTGAACATCAATGCATGTCAAGGGAGTCTATGGTGAACAACCTAAAGCTCTAACTTCCATCCATTTTATCACATCTAGTTTAACATAGCCTAGTTTACATTTCAAGTTTCATTTTGTGTTAATTTGATTCGAAACCATTTTCAAAGCCAAAAATCAAACCACTACACCATATTGCATATATTCACCATGAACTTTGGTTCACTTGTGAGCTCTTGTTTATGACTTGTACATTTGCATATTTATCTAGCATCCTCTAGGTTTTCCTTAGCTAGAGTGGATTTTCCAATCCCTTGGGTACGATATCCCCTACTCAAAATCCCTACACTATAACTTGGCCCTTATACTTGAGGGTGACTATTTGGCTAACAGCTGCAAAGGTGTTTGGGATACGACACAGTGGAATAAGCTCAGTTTGTATGAAGGATTGAACACATTCATTCAGTCCCAGATGTCAAAACTTCAAAGTTGTGCGAGGTTAAAAACTACGAATCAATGGCTGGTAGGACATCTGCAAAGAAAGTCTGCAAATGAAAGACATCTATTGCACTACTGCCATGAAAAGAAGCTGACAACTACATGACTATTTGGCAACCCCTCCGCTACCATGTTAAAGGCTTCCAAGGCAATGCTTTCAACAAATGATGATGCTTCTCTGGTGAGGGACTGCTTCCATGTTCAACGTTCTTGAAAGCCATGCATGTTCAACCTTCTTGAAAGCCATGCATGCAATGGCTAAGGTGACCGTCATAGTCCTTCAATATTATACATGCACATCAAAAGTGGAATGACAAAGCAACATTTTAATTATTGTTGTAAAGCACCTTAAACAGCCACGTTTGTCTTCTGTTTGATGCACCTGCACACCAAGACAAAGTTTCAATTAATTAAGTTTCATATTAATTGAAAGATTGGTGGTGGCTAATTTTGAAGCGGTGGTTTGATGAAGCAAGAAGACAAAAGGTGGAGAGGACTAGTAGTGCAAGATAATTCGAAATAAAAATGGGTTCTAGCTCGCTGACTGACATACGGAGTTGGTCGACAACTAATCATCTCCAAGGCCATCCTTGACAAAAAGATGACACCCAAGCAAATGCTTTTGAAGCAAAACTACAAAATTGCTAGAAAGTCTGAAAGCTTCAAACAAGATGGCATTTGCCGGTATTGGGCCTCCTAAATAAAGATCGGAAACAAGCCTAATTACATCTCCAGAAGCTTCACCAAAACTGGGTGTCCACTAGAAATGAAAGGAATCACTGGGCCTCTCACAGAAAATGAAAGCAAGTCCATCGATAGAGGTCTACTCCAAATCTTTGAGGACTAATCACAAATCTAGACACGACAGGGTGCCCAAATCAAATTGGTGGATACTCTGTCAAATTGGACGTCCACTCCAGAATATATTTTTGCTTGACTGATTAAAAATATATACACATCCGTCGAACACAAAAGTCGGTACAAAACCGGAAATTCAATTCTAATGAACTACAGTGGTTTGATCCCTTCACAGGGTATGTAGGCAGTCTAGCGACCCACTAGATGCAACCGCAACTCCAAACAGAATCCCTGACTCTACCAGTCAAATTTGACTAGTCCCAAATGAATCACTGACTCCAGTCAAATTCTCCCAGCACCAGAAAATCAAATCATTCCCAAATCACACAAAATTCAAAGGCTCTAAACCTTTCAAATCTCCCAAACACAAATCCAAAATAAATGGGTCATCTACCCATTTAAATCTCAAATGCCGGAACTACATGTGGTTTGATCCTACAAAGGGTATGTAGGCAATCTAGAACCAAATTTATCTAGATGCAACCACGTCCTAAACACAAAAATCGAATCTTTGGTCCACTTAAACCAAATTCGTCCCAAACACTACTCTCATTCCAAAATCAAAGCCCTCCGATGAGTCATTCACTCATTGGAACTCTTGAACTACGAGTGGCTTGATCCCTCTCCAAGGGTACGTAGGCAACCCATTCAAATATCCGGGTGCAGCCGCAAAAACAAACAAACACACATCCCATCAATTGGTTTCTTCATAAATGGAATCAAAGGGTGTTTCCCTGTAACAAGGGATTGTAATTAAGAGACACATTCTGTCTTGAATGGGTCGAACCCAAAATAATAAAAACTCTATTCACTAAATGAATACGAGTGAAATTATGTTGGGTGACATTTACGCTCACTGTGTGCAATTTTCTCTCAACAATGCGAAATATTTAAATGTTTTGGTCTATGAAGGGCGAGGGTCACTGTTGTGATCAAGAGTGTGGAATCCTTTATTGAGATTTATGTAACATTTCCTTGGGTCTTGCGTGATATATTTAAATGTTTTGGTATGTGGAGATCGAGGGTCACAGTTGTGACCGAGGTTAAGTTTATCATAACCATATATGCCTTTGGCCGGGTTTATGGTTATGATAACTTAGATCTCTAGTTTGTCTGTCAATGTATTTCGTGGAAGTAATTGAGCGTTACTTGCGACTCATAAGCACATGTTTTAAAAGAGAGTCTCGAGCGTATTCTTGAGTTAACAAAAATATGATTTTGTCATTGTGGTGACGTGAGTTGTCATTGTGAGTTAAGATGTGGAGTTTTGAAAAGAATCAAAGTGTGATTTATTTTCCTTGTGATGTTTAATTGATGTTAATTGAATTTACTCATACAAGCTTAAAAAGCTTACTAGGTTTGTTGTTGTTGCAATCCAGTATACTATTCGATGGTGTAGGGGTTAACACTACAGGTCAGGGCAATCAGGGTTGAGGTTGAGGTGTTGTTTACCGTGGCAGTGTTAGGTTGTGGAACCTATTTTTGCGTACTTACTGTGTATGTAGTATGCTCCCCGTGACCGTTTACATTATTACTTTGATGTTTTAAATTAATGTGTAAACTCTCGTTAAATGTAATATGTGAATCTAAGGGACGAGTCGATACTTACATTTGTGGGCTCAAACTTGCTATTGCTTAGATTAAATGAAAAAAATATCTAAGTATTTTTGGGCGATTTTGTCGAGCATTGCATTTCGGATTTTATTTTTTTTATTTAAAATTCGGGGCCTGACAAACATATATAAAAAGATGTTGATCTATTGGTTGAATCCAAAGAAGAGTTTAGATATGCTAATTAAATAGGGGAAATGATCATTTACCCAATTTTAGCTTAAAAATTGCCCACTTACTCCACTAAGAGTTTTTAACCCCACTTACCCAAACACTCTAAGAGATTATTTCCCTATTACCCAATTAAGTATTTTTTTTATTCTTTTTTCTTTATTTTTGGGACAATTTTGCCCTCTCCTTCTTTGTCACTTAGAGAAAAAAGTCATTGGAGACCTTGCTTAACTCCGGTGGGGACTCCGGCGACTGGTGACCCGACTCCGGCGACCGGTGACCAGAATCCGGCAACCGATGACCGAAATCCAGTGACCGGTCACCAGAATCCTGAATCCGGTTACCGGACTGGTGACCGGATTCCGGCGTCTGAATTTATTGCCCCCTAATAATACTCAGTAACCATATTATTGCCCCCCAGTAATCATATTATTGCCCCCCAATACTCATATTATTGCCCTCCAGTGAATTGCATAAACTCCCAAAACTAAAATGAATACACTACAGGCACAATTGATCAATTTATATGCATATTATTGCCCCCCAATACTCATATTATTGCCTCCAATAATCTTATTATTGCCCCGTAATAGACATGTATAACTACTCAATAAAACTTGTTTTTTCATTATTCTTTCTTCTTTCCTTATAAGCCTTCTGCCAAACTTTTCGTCTTCTGCCAAATCTTCATTAGTAAATTGGTTTCCAACTCTCTCTCCCCTATCAAACTAAAAAAAAAAAAAATACATCTCTCCAAATACATTTTGCCTAAACTCCTGCAAACCATCAATGATAGAAGACGAGACCGCCGCAACGACACCACCACAGATGGAAGAAGAACAGGAGGCAACAACCGTGCAACCACCGAGGGAAGAAGAAGAGGAGGACGCATCCCTGATCCGACCCGAATCCGGAGAAGAAAACGCATTCCGAACCGAATCCGACACAGCAACGATCCAAGCCGTATCGGAAGAAGAGAACATGCAACCACAGATCGGAGAAGAAGAGGAACCACCGGTGGCTGAAGAAGACTACGCAGCCACGACCCGATCCGAATCCGGTGAAGAGAACGCAGTCGGATCTGAATCTGAAGAAGATAACATATAGCACCGATCGAAATCGCATCGGAAGAAGAGAACGCCGCAACGGTCCAACCCGAGAAAGACGCGTTCGACGGAAGGTGGGCTCGAGGTCGACAAAGATTGCGCCTGGGATGTGCTTGCCGGCGTCGGTCTCGGAGAAGAAGGTGTGGAGGCTTCGTCGCTCGGCATCTGGCCGTCCGGCTAGAGAGAGAGAGAGAGAGAGAGAGAGAGAGAGAGAGAGAGAGAGATCTGTGGAGGGGGAGGAGAGTTTATTAATTAAAATGAGGACAATACTGTCAATAGATGTTAGATTGGGTAAATGGGGTTAAAAAACTCTTAGTGGAGTAAGCGAGCAATTTTGAAGCTGAAATTGGATAAGTGGTCACGGCATCATTTGTTGAACATAAACTAAAGAGAAAAAAAAAACTTAATGATTAGTTTTAGATTGATTCAACTGTTAATTATACCGTTTGACTTCAGCTACATATGTTACTTCACAAAATGTTACCTCTTGAAATGTGGTGATAAGTCACAAACCTTTTAGCAAATTTCATTATGCAAAAATCACTTCCCAAAAGGTGCAAACCCAAGTGACACATTTTAATTTATTTATAAAAATCATATATTTTAAAAATTTCTCCAACACCATTTATGCACATACACTCAAAGATTGAGCTCTATGCACACATAAAAATGAAATCCTAAATTCCAATATTTAGAAAATGCTATTTTAAATATGCAAGTTTTCTCATTAACAGTGAAATGATTGGATGGTTTCAAAAATCATACTAGATAGTTCGAGCCTCCGAATTATTCTCGAAATAATTCTACAAATTGATTAAATTGTCTACTTTCTTAAAGCTGTTCAACCACAACTTCAATTGGTATTTTTTTTTAGATGCTTCAAAACTTGAGGCTTTGACCAAAAGTGGCGTCCTTCCGGGCTAATATAAGTCTGCATATAGAACATATTGAACACCATCAAAAATGGATGCTTGATAATTTAGGCATTATTTGTATAAACATAATAGAATTTATAAAGGATGGATTTCTACTCCACATGCATATTATAAAATTGAAAACTCTCATATTTCCAGTATATAATCAAACAATTTTATTTGTTAACTCTCTAGTTCCATATGCATGGATGAAAAAACTATTTATCTTTTAGTTGACCAAACAATTATAAATTTAGATTATTTTCAACAAATACGACTTTTGTCTAGGAACCTAAAGAATAATGAATGTATCAATATTTGAATTAGATCTGTTAGGTCCATAATTACCTAGTAATTATTTCCCTAATCTTGCACTTTTGTTTAACCTTTGTGTTTATTTATATATATTTATTATGTTTTACTTATCATGCTAGAAATAATGGAAAAGCTTGGAAATGCCCTAAAAACTCAACTTTAGCACATTTTCCTACTCCGTCTAGGAGAAAGCGAGCTAGATAAGGAAGGAGGGGTGAAAGTCTGACCAAATAAACTCCAAATGAGCTGAAAATTTCCAGATCCATTCTAAACATCCTAAGGATCATTTCTTATGAAGAGTGAAAGAGCTAGTTCGGAGTGGAAGGCCATTAAAAGATCGGTCCAATTTTCTGACAAAAAGATGAAAACTGTAAAACCGGACCTGTACGGATTCCGGCAGCATTTTCGGCCAAACCATGATGAACTAAGCTCTGAAATTTTATCAGGATGATCTACACTCATGGAGGAACATTTGGTATGAAGAATTCAAAGGCCAATTCCAAACTCTCGGTGGAGATTCAATTGAAGGAAGAAAGGAGAAGAAAGTGCGCAAACAGATAAAAAATGGGTCAACGGTGGTCAACGCAGGATTCCGGACATTTCTGGCCGAGTTGGCCAGCTGAGAACATGTGTGGAGGACAAGGAAGAGCTGACTAGGGTTAAAGACTTTAGGTCTAGGTTATTTTGAAATTCAAAATTTGGAAGATGACAAGTGGTCACAATCTTACACCTTACACATTTGTCTCTCATTTATTACTGTGATGCCCCGAAAATTCAAATTTATTTTCTGAGGATTTTCAGGATTTTTTGAATCCCTGACTGATGAGGTCAGGGATTCGGATTGGATGAACCAGGGAGTCAGGGATTTTGTTTGGATTTGCAGTTGCATATAGTGGGTCGCTAGATTGCCTACATACCCTTACGGAGGGATCAAACCGTTGTAGTTCTTGGGATTGTATTTCTGGTGTTGGTGTCGACGGATGTACATATATTTATTTTTGAATCAGTCGGATGTATTTCTTCTGCGGACACCCGAATTTAATTTGGGCACCCGATGTGTTGAATTTTGTACTGGGCCGTGTGAATGGGCTTTTGTGTTGTCAACAAATGAATTTGGCTAGGCCCGAACATCGAGGTAAACAGTTTTAAAAGGTGGAAGTGGGCTTTAAGATTCGTGGATGGGCAATTCAGCAAGCCCACCAATTTGAGCCCAATATGAGTCTTGTACAAGTGTGAAGCTCTAAGCCCAATGAAGGAAGCCCAGTCCATAAACAAAGAGAAAAGCTTGAGACTCGATAAGGTTGAAAGTTTGGCGTGATCATCAGAGCCTGAGCTCTGAGATGGACACCCAGCTAGGGATGACAAAAATCCCCATCGGGTAGGGTACCCATCGGGTATTCGACCCTAACGGGGAGAAATTCGGGGGAAATCGGGTAACGGGGATGGGGATCCTCAGTATTCGAATTTTGAAATCGGATACGGGGCAGTGATGATATTTTGATCTCCATCCCCATACCCACCCAATAAGAATTATCTGAAATATATATATATACCCACCCTAAACCCTAAATATATATACAGTCCGGCTACACTAAGGACGTCCTTACCTAGCCTTAGGTACGGATTTCCTGTTTTCACCCACTTTCCGACCACATTTTCACATCTTAACCGTCCAGTTTTTAGGTCCTAATGTATAGATCACCTCTGCAAAATTTCAGCCAATTTGGTGATCGTTAAGGCATCAAAAACTGCAATTTACCATTATAAATACGAACGGTTCCGGTTCGACAGATTCGGTCCGTTCGTGTAAATTGCAGTTTTGGACGCCTTAACGATCACCAATTTGGCTGAAATTTTGCAGAGGTGATCTATACATTAGGACCTAAAAACTGAACGGTTAAGATGTGAAAATGTGATCGGAAAGTGGGTGAAAACACCAAATCAGTACCTAAACTTTAGGTAAGGACATCCTTACCTGAGAAAAATTCTATATATATATATATATATATTTTTTTTTTGATATTATTTATAAATAAATATTTATGTAAACTTCATCTTTTGTCAATATTTAAATTCTGTTAATAAATATGTTCAAAAAATGAAGATTCTTTTAATAAAATATCTTTATCAACATATCAATTTTCCTTGATTGAAATAAGAAATTTATTTTATTTTGATGTTTGATTTTAACTTCATATTTTACAATATATAATTATTTGTATAAATTTTTATATAATAAATTAGTAATATTGTTAACGGGGATTGGGGCGGGTACGGGGACCTAATCCCCAATAGGGACGGGGAATCCCCAATATCTTATTACAGAGATTGGGGCGGGTAAGGGGATGGAGAATGAAGTCGGGTTCCCCATTAATTTAATCCCCTTACCCTACCCTCCCCATTGCCGTCCCTACACCCAGCTATTGTAGTCCAAGACGGAGAAAAAGCTGTACCGCCGAGGCTTGTATAAATGGATTGGATCCGGTACCCCGATCTTGCACTCTGTCTCTTGCGTCCGGATTTAGGTAGCAGCTTCAATCCTCATTATCTTCAGAACTGGTACGGACCCATTTCGGTACTTCTTTTTTGATTACCAATTGCTTGGGTTTAGTTGTAATTCAGAGATGGACACGTAGCATTATGTTTCTTGGTCTGATTTGTATTCAAAATCAACATGCTGCACACTTGTTTCAAATATTCTTGACTTGCAGGCTTGCAGCACGTTTTTGACAAGATTAAAGCTATTTGTCCCCCCCTGCAGGTCTTTGAACATTCCTCCACAATCAAAGCTTTGGAAAGGTAAGCTCGTGTGCACAACATCACTCTTAAAGGCAAAGCAATTGTTAATTAACTTTGTTCACCGCTACTCACCGAAAACAGTTAATAACTTAATATTGCTGCACTTTGCCTTTGCTGTTGTCTTCCTACTGTTGTGCAACCTCCAAAGATTTAATTAATTAACAGGCCATCTTTTTGTCCTCTAGCTTGTGAGATACAAAGTTTAAGTCTTTATTTGTCTCTTGTCTTCTTACTGACTTTGTATAGCAAGTGTAAGATTGGAATAATTAATTGAATCATACATACTTGCCACCGTTTGACTTTCGCAAGTTCCAGGTTGAACATTCAAGCCATGTTTCTTGTCTTCTTGTTATCATGACTCTAGAAACAAGATAAACAAGTTTCATTTCTATATTTGTTGCTTAAAAGCTTGAATCAACGATTTCAAAGAAGTCATATAATTAAACTTGCTACCAATAGCTTTGCTTTGACCATGTATAGAAATGATTGTCTCAAAAGGGTGTCGGTTGTTCATGAACAGCCCCCTTTTGCTTGAAGAAAACCTGCTAATTCCCTGCCGAAGCAAATGATGCAGTGTATACCTGAACTTCTCCTTTCAAGCTGCTTTGATTTTGCTCTCTGTTTTGACAGAGTCTTAGCCTCTTGTTTACTGAATATTTCTCTCTTCTCTGTGTTTCTCTTCAAGGGTGGTTGGATAAGTGTAGCCAGATAGCTGATAACCACTTTGTATTTGTATTCAAACTTAACTTTATCACTTGTTATCTGTTGAATGGGTCAAAAATTTGACCAAGACTTGAATCAAGGCTAACAGAACATTATCCCTTATTGCTTGACGTCATTTGAACTTGTCAAAACTAAAGGACTTTGAATAATTTTTGAATAGCACCTGCTTGCCGTTTTGAGTTTGGTCGATCAAAGTTGTAACAAAAGTGAAACTGAATGTATTTCTTTTTGAATGTATTTCTCTTTTTTTTTTTTTGTTGCTGTGGAAAAATTGTAGGAATATCAATGTTGTAATGGGCTCCTACTTTTTTCAATTAATTTTGAAAGACCATCACCATATAATTTCTGGACTCGTGATTTTTTCGGTTTCAATACAAGTAAGAACCTAGAAACATCTTTCTTTTCCATTCACTTACCACAATAACAGAAATTTAAAAAAGAGTTAACTCCTTCATTTTCGAGTTGGAGTGTTTACCCACAGACTGCTTCTTCTTGGGTGACTTTAACTTCCCATTACCCTCACCATGCTTTGAGGTCTTATGCTTGTCACCAGAAGAGGACATGTTCTTACTGCCAATAGGTCACCCTCTCTTTCTCTTCATGCTTCCAGAATTGACCTCCTCCTGCAATACTTGATCCAAGCCAAGATTTTCAGAATCCAGAATGAGATTTCTCTTACCCACAACCAAACTCAGCTTCAACTTTTTAGGGGATATAGTCAAGCTATCTTCTCGACCTCGACGCTTGCCAGTTAGTCGCTCCGGAGTCTCTGCTGACTCCTGAAGGTCGCGCACCACTACCTGTCACTTCTGCTTTGGGAACAAAGCACTCAAAGAAGGCTCACCGACCGGACCAGGAACTGGAGTCCGAAACACTAGCGATGGAGACGGTGTAGAAACCCTAGCCCTCATACCAGCATTTGACCCGCTGTTGCTAGCAGTACCAGAAGTTAACCTCGCTGTAGTCCCCTGCACCGGCAAGCCACCAACAGTCGCCTCTGGCACCCCGCTTGTCACACCCCTGATTTTTAACACAAATAAAAATCGATATATAATCCCATAATTATACATGCGTGATCGTTCAGTCATCAATACAAAATACCAGGAAATCTTTTCCCCCCTAAATCAAGTATATACTGATGCCCTGAACCCACTGTGTCAATATACACTCGCTCCAAAGAGTTATATATTACACAAGCTTACAAATTAAATTGTCAACACAAAATAAAACGTAAATGCTCCTCAGAGTTTACTACACAACGGAAATCCTTATCAACGGTAAAGTCACAAAAATGGCTTCCTACCGTAAAGCAGCAAAGACGCTACCTCAGCTTCAGCCACGATTATCCTGACCTGCAGAATTAACCCCTACATCGTTTGAATAGTGCACTGGGTTGTCACACAACAAACCCGATAAGCTTTTGCAAGCCCGTATGAGTAACTCAAAACCACCACTAAACAACTCACCCAAAACTAAGGAAACAACTCACACCTTGATTTCCTTACACCAACTAAAGAAAGCAACTCACGCCTTGTTTTCTTTAAATTCACGAAATAAGGAAAACAACTCACACCTTGATTTCTATCAATCGTACCATAGAAAGCAACTCACACCTTGATTTCTATCAATCATACCATAGAAAACAACTCACACCTTGATTTCTATCAATCGTTAATAAGGAAAACAACTTACACATTGTCCCCTTAAAAACCATTAATAAGGAAGCAACTCACACCTTGTTCTCTAAAAACACGTAATCTCATGAGTTAGATATAACCTTGCACCGTTACCCCATGAATCACAAATGGCAGACAGACTAGAGCTCTAACTGAATTCGTAACCACTCGTCCAGCCAAAGACGTGATTACCTGATATTCTGCCCAAGGTCATAGACCTTCATTCCTCGAACTTTTCAGTCACTTGGAATAAAACATTAAAGGAGTCGCACTAGACCCAAAATGTTACACAAATCTCAACGCTTTTCAAAACAAATTGAAATCAACATTTCCACAATCATTTGGTTTTCCGAAAAGCCATAACACAAAACAATAAAAAGCATCATTCATGCATATTGTTTTCATAAATCAACAAAACCCACAAAAACATATATATATATATATATCACGTAAATATATATATATACGTAGTCATCCGCTCAGGAATGCCTACTAATACCAACTATAGTTTGCAGTTAAATCAATAACTCTCAAAACGATAAAGGTAATTCTGTTCATAAATGAACCTTGTGAGATTACTCACCTCGAAATTCCCGCTGCGTCTTCACACAGCTAGACTACTTACAGAACGCACTCTGTCAAGCACCTAAGGAAAGTACAGCCTTAATTCAGTCAATGAAACACAAGGAATAACGTTTGAAACCCTAAATCGAACTAAAATTCCCAAAGTGACGCCAATTGAGGCGAAACCACATCCGAGACCACCCAATGTCTCCGGAATACTTCTACGATCGATATGTCAAAATCACAAGTCAATCGGACGCTCAAATCCTCACAGATCGAATAATCAAACGGTCTGAAACCGTAAAAATCACAATATATTCATACGATCTCCAAAAATTGCATATTATATATCGAAACGCTCGTATCGACGAGTAGAAGATATATAATACCAGAAACTATCCATTACATGGCAGGAAGGCCGCCAAAACGCCGCCATAGTCGGCGGTGCAACCACCCCAACCACCACTAGCCAAAACTCAAAACTAGGGGTTCAACCGTCCAAAATGTCAAGAACATCAAATAGATCAACTTTAATACCTGGGGTTCAAGCCAACTCGGCTTAGATCTCGGCCTATCGCTGCCACAAGCCGCCGTGAACTGTTCCCCTTGAGTTGATCCGATTCTGACATGAATCGATCCAAACAAACATCACAGGTCGATTAGGGAGGCTCCTACGAACTCAACCAAGAAGACTTGAAGCCGTGACGTCGCCGGAGCTAAGTTTTTCGATCGGGTCCGACTGCATCCAAAAGCTACCACCACCTAGCGCTGCAGACGGTGAGAATCGTCAATAAAGGACGCCACATGGAGGAGCGCACGGTGGAGGCGAGTCGGTCTGGCTTTGTTTCACCGGAAGAGGTCGCCGGAAAAGTCGGGTAGGATCGGCTGGATCCGGGTCGGGTCAGTCGAAAATCAGCAGAGAGAACGGAGAGTTTCTGAGTTTCCGGAAAGGGAAACTTGCCAAAACGAAAATAGTAACCTTCCAAAAACGGAAATCCCTATATATAGTAACTTTCCAAAATTTCAAACGCTCATAACTTTTTCATACGAACTCCGATTTCCGAGTTCCACATATCCACGAACTCGTATCGACGTGCTCTACAACTTTCGTGAAGGAAGTTTTTGGAGAATATCAACGTATCAAAAGTCAACCTTGAACCCCCCCTAAATCCACACTTTTCGAATATTTATTCGCCCGAAACACTTCCGCTCCATCCACGAGCCACGAAACCGTCCAACGAGCCACGAAACCGTCCAATAACCACAAATTTAATTCCGGAAAATCCTCGAAAAATAAATACGAATTTCCAGGGCTTCACACCGCTGTTGCTAGCAGTACCAGAAGTTAACTTCGCTGTAGTCCCCTACACCGGCAAGCCACCAACAGTCGCCTCTGGCACCGTAGACTAGGATCCCAGAATGGTTCGTTCAGCTTCATCATCGCTTATCCAATGCTGGCCCTCAGCACGGCAGTCCCACATGCGTTACAAGTCCACAGTTTAAGCGCGCACCTCCCGAAGAGCTTCTCATATTAGAATTTGCACCGGAACTCGACGTTATCCTCTACCAAATACCATCGCTTGAATGACAATGGTTTGTTCAGCAGGATCTCAACCCTAATCCGGAGCTTCCTGACCTTTTTGGCATTCTTACCAATCTCCTGGAAGTCTCCCAGTGTATATCCAATCATTGACATGATGTGTTCAGACCAGAACGCCGGTGGGACTCCCTAAGGGTAATCCAGTACGATGCTGTGGTCAAGGCCACTTTCTCTACTGGCATGATGTCGTCATACCAAGCTAAAGCCACTGATGTGTGGTTATATCCCCATGGTGCACCGCGCCAGATCCGAACCCGATTAGCTGGGTCCGACAGCCTGAAAAGTACCCTCTGCCCCTCTGGTTCCACCACCTGCAACGTCCCATTGATCATCTAAGCGTTGCTAAACATCCCCATGAATGACTTGTTCTTGAAGTCACAGGCTGTGAGAAGTTTGCCCACCAAGAACGTGTTCGCTTGTCTCAAACCTTGGCCCCGCATTGGGCGCAAATGGATCTGCCTCTTGCCTTCAGCGATATCAAGAGAGGAGGCTAGCCTAGCAGCCATGGCATCAACATAACTCATCTTGTTGACAAAGAGAAGCAAAGAAACTGAAACCCTAACCCTAGGTTTTGAGAGAGAGAGAGAGTTGACGGCTCTAACTCGGTTTTATTTATTTATTTTTATGTATGAACCGTGTTATTTCAGAAAATGATCTCACTTGTTTTGTCTCATTTTAAGATATGAAATTACAACTATACTTCCATGTCAATGTAGATTCATAGCAAATGTAATATTGTGACATATGCCACATTATTTTGTATAAGATTTTGGTATCTCTAACATTACTTTTTTTTTAATAACTTTAATCGAACTTTTTGTATGTGATACAAGGAAAATGCTTGAGGCACCAAAATTATTTACCAAATTTATATACCAAATGATGTGGCATCTGACATGTCATCTACATGTAATTACATCCGACATGTCTTTTAATTAATATACTAAATGAGAATAAATATTTGTGAAAATATTAACAAAAAAAAATCCATCATAATATTTGTGAATATTATATAAAAAAAAACCCATCATATCCTTCTTCGTCGTTGGGCATGGCATATTTGTCATGACGGTAGGTTAAAGAGTCGGGCAAATATTTCAAGTACAAGATGCATCAAGTGATTAATATCCCAACTTATTCCATCTCTTTTCTCGTTTTACCCTTTCATGGCTTCTTGGTCATAGACATCAGCAACCCATAACCAATGTTAACTCATCAAATACTATCATACCAACCAGACTTAATATTTATTATCCAGATGATGAAGTGAATTAATTAGAAGTCTGAAAACATGATTGTGAACCTCAAACTAACAATTCAATGGGGAACGATTGTTTAGTGGTTGATTCGAACTGTCCTCTTTCCTCCTTCTTGATGAGTTTTGGGGATCAGATTTAATTGCTTCGATCTTTCTTTTTTTTCTTTTTTTTTGAATAATTTGTTTCTCTAAAAATATGTGTTGGAAATTATGAATAATGTGAAAATAGTGATGTGGTTTGGTAACTATATTTGGTACATAAATTTGGGATCTCTAGCATTACTCGTGATACAAACTTAGATGCTCTTAACCATCTGATCCAAAAAGAAAATAAATAAATAAATAAAAATAAGACTATGCACATACTTCACTAATATGAAATTTCAATTAAAAAAGAAAACGATTAACAATGAGAGATCTAAAAACTACAATTGATAAAAGAGTAATTAACATCTCCTCTTATTCTAATAGGCAGCTCCCTCAACCAGCTTGCTCAACTTCTTAGTCGTCAATCGCTCGATATGTGCCTCACTCCCTTCGTAATGATACCTGCACATAACAAAAGGATCGTTACCTCTCAATATTGTCTTCTTCTTCTTCTTTTTTTTCGAACAACAGGCTCATCTAACATTGCAATTCAATTTCCACTATTAAAGAACAAAGGTAAAATATTTGATAGAATTTCTTGAACAAATACTTATAAATTTAGAAACTGAACATGTCTAGTGCGGGTTCTTCGATCGAATTCAATTTATGACTATGTTACTGCTTAATTAGGGTTCTTCATATATAGTCAAAGAGTTTGGAGTTCTTATGTATACCTTGGTGGTAAAGATATTAAAGGACTCAAGCTCTGTGCAAGCTTAACAGCTTCGTCCTCAGTATTCACTATGTGACTGAAGCAGAAATATCTCCCGCAAGCAGATTGGTCCTCCAGAGCTCGGATATGAACATTCACAAGAAAGTCCACATCGACAAATGCTAGTACACCATTTTCATACATTTGAGCTGCTCCTGCAAGGAGTCCGTACAACCGATGATGAAAGTTAGCAACTTGAACTCAAGAACACTTTTTATACGTGGTTATTGGTTTGATAAAATAACATACCAAATTAATTTGCAATAAGATTATTCTCAAACTATACTAACCGTTAAGATATGACATAGTTGTTCGCGGATTTTGTTGTGCAACACTAGGTCCAAGGACTAGTCCAGAATTTATAGAGATCATCTTAAGAGTCCGGTCCATTGACAGAGCCCAAGCAGCCTGTTCCGATTGTGTCTTTGCCAAGGCATACCACAACTACAAAAAATGAAACTACAAAACTAAGTTCAATATTGACATATTGTCAGTAGTGGCTGTAGTGCCTACACCTTGGTTTTCTTTTTCTTTTTTGGGTCACAGTATACCATTGTTTTTCTTTGCTGGTCATGTATAGATTATATGCTTATTTTTTCAGAAATCGACATACCAAAAATACCTGAACTATATAAAAAAAAAAAAATACCTTTTGCCCACCGGATCACGTCGTCTCTACGACATGACATAGGTGCTCTGACGTGGTAGTAAACATATATAAGGTGCTTGTCATGGCAGAGCTATCACTAAGCCGAATTTATTGTTCTCTATTTTTTTTTTTTTTCCGTTTTAGGTAATTCTAGTGCAACGAGGCTAGGGGAATGAGATCTAGAAACCACTAGAGCTTATTCAGTTATTTGGTTGACAAAATAATTGAGGTTGCGAAAATGAATATAGCTTACCGAAATTATAGTTTTTCATGCAATATACTACTAGCACCAAGATGTGATAAGAGCACCCCCCCCCCCCCCCCCCCCCCAAGTGAAAATAATTTTGAGAAAAAAGGACAATATTAGATAGAGAAAAAACAAAGATATATATATCTTTGTTTTTTCTCTATATAGAAGCTAACCTTCAATTTCCTGCAAAATTCTGGATCACTCCATGACTTTTCATCCACATCCTTCTCTGAAGAAATGTCCTCCTTCCATATTGCTGCAGCCAATGAAGAAGAGAACAAAATCTTCTCCACGCTGTCTGTCTGAGCACATGCTTCAACAACATTGATTGCTCCTCTCACCTCTAAATTCACCATTTTTTCCTAACAGAGCCAGAAAATTGATAATTATCACCATGAACGTAGAAATAAGATGGAAAATAAGAGGGAATGTATTTAGAAATAACATACGTACATCATATGCTTCTGGACTGTCTAGACAACAGAACACAGCAGAGCAACCTTTCAAAGCCAAAAGAATGCTATGATAATCAAAAACATCAACAGAGAAAACTACTAATCTCTCTTCTTCCTTCTCCATTTCCCTAATTTTCTTCTGAATCTCTGTTTCCTCTGCATGGATCAAATGGTCTAAACCAAACGATTAGATCGAGATAACTCAAACTAACTTGTATAACATAAACCTCGATCAAATTCAGTCCTAATAAACATTTCAGAATAGTGCAATTGCTTACCATTCTTCTGGGTACCTGCGTGAACTCTGAAGCCTTGAGCAAGTAATCCTTTGAGAATCCAAAAGCCAACGTAGGTTGAAGCATCAAGAACGCAAACTGTGGGTTTCTCGTACTTCATTTTGGGGTTTCCTTTTCATTCAATTTGTTTCTTTCATACGCAAATCTCTCTTATATATACATATAGAAAATGAAGGTGAGACAGAGTTTGGTGAACTATTTTGTAACACGTTCCCATCTACTCACCATCTTATGTTGTAGCTAGGACTATCCCGCTGCCTCTTTCTTTCGTCTTTTCTTTTTTTCATTTTTATAGCAAAAGTGGACCTTTCATTAAAGAATTGCCAAGCATCCGATTTTCTGTAATTTTTCCGATTTTCTTTGCCAAAAACAAAAAACATAAAATCCGATTTTCATCAAGCTTAAACATAAAATTCAAATCTGATTTTGGTCAAAGGACTATCTATCTTGCTTGTAGGCTGCCATAATTTCCATGAGAAGTAATCCCAATTTAACTTTGACACACAAAATAGGAAGGGTAGGTTTCCTTTCCCAAGTTCAAGGTGTAGGCATAGGCAATTCCAATTTGCTAATGTTGAAAGACGTGTGAACGGAATGGATGGATGAATGGTTTCCGAATTGACATGAATTGGTTTTATAAAAGAGCATACATACCAAGACGAGGTATGTTGTAAAAGAAGGCACGTAATCCACTATCCGGAAAGAAAGTCATTCAAGACTTCAAGTTATCTAGATCACGGTCAACGAAAAATATGAGCCTAACAAATTGTACAACAGACAGAAACATGTATATGGAGTCTTCTGGAAGCCATATATTCATTACTTTCTAAACCTTCTACAGAAAACTGCAGTTTGAGCCAAAAGAGGTAATTCCTGCACCCCTAGCCTGCAGTCTTTTTCTAAAGCCTCTGCTATCAAGGATATGTATCTACTAGCTTGCCACCTAGTCGGTTTAAATCAGTTATAAGCATTATCAACTTTAAAATTAAAGATTTCATTTAGGTTTCAATTCCCAACTAAAACTTTCCGTATTTGATTATTTCTACCAAATTCAGTAGTATTTGATTATTTCTACAAAATCCGCATTTTGATTTTTGGTATTACCAAGCTTTACAATAAGTCTGTGTTGGACTTACTCATAGAAAAAACCCTAAGCGACAAAACTGCCACACCTAAACTCTAGCTTTGTCTCGAACAACTTCGAGCCACTGCAGCCATTCTTCTACCTTGGTTCTCAATTCCAACTACCCAGATCTCTCCATCCTTTTTGTTGCGCCTCGTAATTACCCGTTTACAGGTCATTTGGAGGGTAAACGATTAAAATATTTATTTTTACCTTCGTTTCAGACTTTGTAGGGTTTCAATAGTTGACTTTTCCTTCGGCTCAGATTTTGAGGAAACTTCCTTCTGAAAAGTTATAGAGGGCGTTAAACCGAGTTTGTGAACACGTGATACACAATAATCAGAGTTGTAATGAATAAGTTATTGTGATGCCCCGGAAATTCGTATTTATTTTCCGAGGATTTTCCGGAATTTAATTAGTGGTTGTTGGAAGGTTTCGTGGCTCGTGGATGGAGCGGAAGTGTTTCGGATGAATTTGTATTCGAAAAGTATGACTTTAGGGGGGTTGCGAAGGTTGACTTTTCATACGTTGAGATTCTCCGAAAACTTCCTTCACCAAAGTTGTAGAGCGCGTCGATACGAGTTCGTGGATATGTGGAACGTGGAAATTGGAGTTCGTATGAGGAAGTTATGGCCGTCGGAAAAAGTTTCCATTTTGGTATATATGGGATTTTTCCGGAAAATTATTCAAAAAATCAGATTTCCATTTTGGGAAGGATTTTTCTCTCTCCTCTCTCCCGAGTTTTCCCGAGCAGCCATCTTCACCGAGCTCGTTCTCCCTCCTCCGGCCACCAATCGACGAGATTCTTGTCCCTATCTCTTCGCCTCACTCCCATCTAGCACCCCGTGAAGTTTCACTGTGTGGGTAGACCTGTGCACAACGCTACAAGGCCGAGAAGTCGCACGGTCGAGCTGCAAATCGCCTTGATCGGAGTCGGAGATTCCGGCCACCTTTGCCGGTGATTCTTGAGGGCTTTTGGAGCTTGGAGAACGTTGATGCTTCCCACAAGGTGGCTTGCATCGATTCAACTCGTGGAGATCAAATTTTGGAATTGAAATTCTAGGGTTTCAATCGGTCCGGTTTGTTCTATGGTAAAATTCGATTGATTGGCTTATAATTGGACTTTTTTGTAGTTATGAAAGTTGAAATTGGAGTTGAGATGAAGAACTTTGGTGTTGGAAGTTTTGTCAAATTTCGAGCTTGGTTTGGCGGCGGTGCCGCCACTGTGGTGGTGTTTTCCGGCGGTTTCCGGCCACCTCAGGGATAGTTTCTGTTCCTGAGTTCGATCTACTCGTCGATACGAGCATTTCGATATATTGTTTGTAATTTTTGGAGATCGTATGAGCATGTTGTGATTTTTACGGTTTCGGACCGTTCGATGTTTCGATCCGTGAGGATTCGAGCTTCCGATCGACTTGTGTTTTTGGCATATCGATCGTAGAAATATTCCGGAGACATTGGGTGGTCTCGGATGTGGTTTCGCCTCGATTGGCGTCACCTTGGGAATTTTGGTTCGATTTAGGGTTTCAAACGGTATTCCTTGTGATTCGTTAACTGAATCAGAGTTGTGTTTCCTTAGGTACTTGACGAAGTATTCTTTGGACGGCTATTGTGATTGGCTGCTTTGTTCTGTATTGAAGACGCAGCGGGAGTTTCGATGTGAGTAATCTCACAAGGTTCATTATGAACGGAATTACCATTATTGTTTTGACGTTAATTATTTAACTGCAAACTATAGTTGGTATTAGTAGGCATTCCTGAGCGAATGACTACGTATATATATATTTACGTGAAATATATATATTCTTGTGGATGATGTGTGATGAATAATATGCATGATGGGTTCATATTATTGTTGAATGAGAAACGATATTGTGGAAAAATATGTTTTCTATTGTTTGAAAAGTATTGAGTTTGATGTTACATTTTGGAGTCAAGCGTGACTCATTTTAAATGTATTGATCCTTGTACCAAGGGTCACAGATGGTGAGCAGGGATGGGGAAAGCCGGAACTAGATGGTCGTAACGTTTTTAGGTCAGGTGTGATTTACTTAACGTTGACTTGAGACCAGATGGGGTCTGAAAAGCATGGGTCGCAGATGGTGACCAACGGTTGGTTCTAAGACCAGACGGGGTCTGAAAACCAAGAGTCACAGATAGTGATAGGTTGCAGATGGTGACCAATGATTTATCTGTGTTACGAGCCTAGTTACCATATTGTCTTGGAGTTATGGAATTAACTGTGACTATAGATGGTATTAGTGACATTTCTGAGTGTATGACTATGTGTGTACATATGTATATCATGGGGGGTAGCGGGGAGCTATCTGATGCTCATGAGTACGTGTCTTTAAAAGAGAGTTTCGGGGATTCTTTCTTTTAAATGTCCTGGGAGGACTTGTTAATCATATTTGAATTGTTAGGTTAACGATTTATATGATTTTGTCACGGTGTGACTTTTGTGATTTCCTTGTTGGAAAAGAGTATTGTTTTGGGAAGCATGGTATGTTTTCCTTATTCTCGAGTCGAAAGGTTTCCTCGTGTTTGGCGTGAGTTGTGAGGGCTTTTATCCCGTGAATTGGTGTGAGTTGTTTTGAGTTACTCATACGGGCTTGCAAAAGCTTACCGGGTTTGTTGTGTGACAACCCGGTGCACTATTCAAACGGTGTAGGGGTTAACATTGCAGGTCAGAAAATCTTGGCTGAAGCTGAGGTATGTTGTTGGGAACAGAACTGGTAGGAAACAAATTTGATTGGTTTTGCCATTGCTATGACTTCCGCTTTGTAGTAAACTCTGAGGAGCTTTTACGTTTTATCTTGTTGTTGACAATTTAATTCGTAAGCTTATGTAATATATGACTCTGTGGGCGGGTCAATATTGACATAGTGAGTTCAGGGCATCAACATGTATATTGTATAAAGGGAAAAAGTTTTCCAGGTATTTGGTATTGATGGCTGAACGTTCACGCATGTATAATTATGGGGTTATATATTGATTTTTAATTGTGTTAAAAATCAGGGGCGTGACAGTTATTAAGGATTTAAGTTAGTAGCATTTTCGTAAATAGTGGGAACTTTGATACTATAAATAGTTGTTTCCTGTTTTGGAAACGATCGTATGGAAGTTCGCTAAAATAGAATCCCCAAAACCTAGAAAAAGGCATATTGGCCCTGAATCTTCTCGGCCTTGCCGGTGCTTATTCCGGTCACATCATGCCATGATACTGATTTCATCTTAACCGTGTCAACCTCCTCTTCGTAATCATGGTGGCAGCGTGCAACAAATCTGGTGGTGAAAGGCGCAAAAAGCAAAAAACTCTCTGGACGACCAATTTTCTTGACCTAGTCGAACTTCCAGTTCCTGCCCCCATTTCAAATGAAATTCCTTGGGTTTGAAGCCCTCCCGACGCTTAACAATCCCTTCAAGTTGTGTATCTCAATCGATCGGAGGTGGACGAATAAAGCATTTAAAGTTTTTGGTACCAATTCGGTGTTGGAGGTGGCGACGTGTGGGGGCATGTCCCGCCACTTCAGGTCTTCTATTTTTATTTATTATGGAGAGCTCATCATACGAACATGTGGATATAGTTTGGTAGCCATATGATGAACTTTGGGATCGATAGGAATTTTCGAAGTTTTTGAAATTCAGTTTCGATTCGGGACGATCAGACTGTTGGATCAACCACACTCTTCGATAGGAGGTTATAGTTATCGAGTCAACATAACCTATGAAATTAGAGCTCGTTTCAATTTTATTATCGCCAGTTTATTTTTGACACTCAAAAACAGTAATTCATGATATCAAGCTTTCGACAAATTATCCTTTTTAGGGTTTCAACTTTATTATCGCCAATTTATTTTCGACACTCGAAAACAGTAATTCATGATATCAATTTGTTCAGGTCGACGTGTAGATCAAGCTCGCAGAGGAATTCATCGGACGGCTGTCATAGCCACAATTCAGTGAATGAACTGTTTTTAAATTATTATGCATGTAGTATTATTTTTTTGAATATTAATTTATCGTATTGATTTATATTGATAATAAATGAAACATGATATTTGATTTTTGATTTATGATTGATTTATTGAGATTTCATGAGTTATATTTTCGATGGCATTTTGATGATTTACGAAGCTGGTGAAGTTGATATTATTTTTTACTTTAAGAAAGTCTTTATTATTAAATTTGAGGTATTAAGATTTTCATTTAGAAATGTGATAAATTATTGAGATTTTTTGTAATACTCCAGAAATTCGTTATTATTTTCTGAGGATTTTTTAGAATTTATTCAGTGGTTTTTGGTACGAGTACGTAGTTCGAGAATGATGTGGAAGAGTTTCGGACGAATAATTACTCAAAACGTTTTATTTTCGAGGGGTCAAAGGGTTGACTTTTTATTTGTTGGGTTTCTCCGAAAACTTCCTTCATCAAAGTCGTAGAATGCGTCGATACGAGTTCGTGGACATGTGACATGTATAAATTGGAGTTCGGATGAGAAAGTTATGGTTAGTGGAAGTTTCTGCTATTTTTGGAAATTATTATAAAAGGATTTTCTATTTTGGTATTTCATAGTCTGATATTTTGGAAAGTTGCCAAAACCGGAAAGTCAGAAAGCTGTGTTCTCTCTCCTCAACATCAACAGACCCGACTCGGAGCCGGTATTTTGACCTGACCAGCGCTTCATTATCTGGCGATCTCCGATGATGGCGCCAACCCAAATCACTTCGCCTCTTCCATGCGGTGATCTCTAGCGGCAATTCTCACCCACGGCAGCGCAGCGAGGTGGCGACGACGAGAGAAGTTGGACCTAATCGGAACTCTCCTCCGGTGACAGCTGAGCATGAAACCGGTCTTGCTTTTCTCGTGGGAGCTTCCTCTTTCGATCCATGGTGGTGATTTTGGATGATTTGCACCGGAGCATATTCAACTCGAGGTAAAAAGTGGATTCCAACTTGTGGGCTTGATTCTAGCGATCTAGACCAAACCGGCCAAAACCTCATGTATTAAAGTTGATCCTCATTGTATAAACTCCATTTTGGACGGTTGGATCTTTCTAGTTTGGAGTTTGGCTAGCGGCGGTGTGCCACTGCCTGTGGCGGCGCTTGGCGATGTTTCCGGCCATGTCTGGGGTAGTTTTTGGTTTTATATATCATCTACTCGTCGATAAGAACATTTTGATATATAATACATAATTTTTGGATATCGTATGAATTTGTTAGGGTTTTTACCGTTTTCAATTATCTCGGTTATCGATCCGTGAGGATCCGGCCTTTCGATTGACTTGTAGTTTTATCATATCGATCGTAGAAGTATTCAGGAGAATTTGGATGGTCTTGGATGAAGTTTCGCCTCGATTAGCTCTACTTTCGGGTTGTAGTTCGATTGAGGGATTTGAACTTTAATCGCTTTGTGTTTCGAGTACTAAGATTGTGACCGTTTGTGATTAGGTACTTGACAAAGTATTCTTGGACGGATATTTTGTGGGTGTGTTATCTCTGTTCTATATAGAAGACATAGCGGGATTTAGAGGTGAGTAATCTCAAAATGTTCATTTACGAACGAAGTTACCTTATCGTTTTGGGAGTTATTTATTTAACTGCAAACTATAGTTGGTATTAGTAGGCATTCATGAGTGAATGACTACGTGTGTGTGTGTGTGTGTGTGTGTGTATATATATATTTACGTGAAATATATATATGTGTGGGTGGTTTTATTGTGATAAAAACAGTATTTGTGAATGAGTTCATTATATTATTTTGGGGTGTGGCTTTTCGAGAAACAATATATTTTGGGAAGTGTTGATTTCTATTGTTTTGAAAAGTGTTGGGATTTGTGAAACATTTTTAGGTCTTAGGCGACTTATTTAAATGTCTGGTCGTTGTACCGAGAGTCATTGATGGGGATCAATGACTGGGAATCTTTTATTTTAGATTCGGGTAACATTTTAAGTCCAGTACGACTTGTTTAATGTTTTGGTCTTCGTACCGGGAGGTCATAGTTAGTGATCAGGACTTGTGTAACATTTTGAGTCCAGCGAGACTCCTTTAAATGTTTTGGTATTTATACCATGGATACAATGACCTGAGGGTGAAGGATCGGGGATCACAAATTGAGATCGGGGGTCACAAATGTGACCGAGGGTGGGTTACCGGAACCATGCCCTTGGCCGGGGTATAGTTACGATCAGTTAGAGCTCTAGTCTGTCTACCGAGGTATAACATGAGGGTAACAGTGAGGTTACTTGGGACTTATGAGTATGAGTTTTTAAAAGAGAGTCTTGAGTACATTCTTTATTTTATTGTCCATGATGGACGAGAGTTTCATATTTAATTGTCCGGGTTTCAATTAATATGATTCTGTCACGATGTGACACGTGTTTCCTTATGAGAAAAGAATGGGAAGTTTCGAAAGAAATCATGTGAGTTGCTTGTGTGAGTTGTTTCCTTAATTGGAACGGGTGGGTTTTCTTGTGATTGGTGTAATACCCCGAAAAATCCAAATTAAATTCCGTGGATTTTTAGAAATGATTTCATGATAGTGGGAGCGAGTACGAGGCTCGGAGAAGTTGTGGAATTAGTTCGAACGATTAATTTTCGAAAAAACGAACGTTATTTAGGGGCTCGCGAAAGTTGACTTTTTATACGTTCAAAATTTGGGAAAACTTTCTTCATGAAAGTTGTAGAGCTCGTCGATACGATCGCGTGCATATGCGGAACGCAAAAATCGGAGTTCGTATGAATTAGTTATGATTTTTTGAAAAAGTTTCCAATTTAGTATAAAGCTTCCATTTTTGGAAATTTCCAAAAATAAAAACAGATTTTTCCAAAATTGGAAAATCTGCTGCGATTTTAGTTCCCCGCCGGAAATCGCCTCCAAAACTTCGATCGACGATTTCTTCCTCCTCCGGCCACCGATCCTCACCAAACTTCTTCCATTGGCTTCGTATGGTCCTTGCGCACCTGTCTGTGGCAGCCTTTCACGGCGGCGCGGCCTGTAGCGGCGGCGGCAAGCCCGGTCCGATTTAAGCTCGATTTTGGTCAACGCCGGTTTTCTCCTAGCTCCGGCCACCAAAACTTCCGATCCTTGGCTCCATGAACTCCCCTCAACCTGCTGATCATCATACTAGGAGGATTGCACCTAGAGTGACCGGTTTCACGTTCGTCGGAGCTCGGTAAGTTTTCAATCCGAAACGAAAATCTTTCGATCGGTATATCTCGAGCTGTAGTGCATCGTTTTGATTGATTCTTTTTCCAGTGGGTTCCCCTTGATGTTATTAACAACTCTCTAGAAGGCATCGAGGCCTGAAATTGAAGCTTTGACGTCGAAATCGAGCCTTGCCGGATTCTGCAAAATTCTGGAATTTTTCCGACCACCGAAGCTTTCGATCGGTATATCTCGAGCTACAGACCATATTTTTCTGTGATTCTTGAACCAGTGAGTTCTTCTTGAGTTTCTTAACAACTCTTCAGAAGGAATCGAAGCCTTAAATTGACGTTTTTACGTCGAATTGGAGCTCGCCGTTTTCTGCAGTTTCTCGCCGGTTTCTGGAAAATTCCGGCCACCTTCATACTGTTCAAGGTAATTTTCGACCCCTTCCGGTCATTTTCAGACTTCGTGCTAGTTATGAAAGTTGTTAAGCATGATGAGAGGAAGAAGAGCAGCCCGGCCCCGACACCATTGGTGGTGGTCGGCGGCGGCTCTGCCACTAACTCCGGCGGCCCTTTCCGGCCACCTCCGGGGATCAAAAATATGGTTTCTGTACATTTTCAGATTCTATATTTCAATACGATCATTTTGATATATTATGCGCAATTTTTGGATATCGTATGATGAAGTTATGAATTTTTAAGTTTCGATCGATTTCGATCGTTAGATTTGTGATATGTGAAGTTAGGACCGTCAGATGGACTTGTAGTTTTGATATGATGATCTTATGACTGTCCCAGTGGCTTTGTGTGGTCATGGGCGAAGATCCGACCGTTGGATCTTCGTATAATTGAGAAATGGTGATTCGGAAGGCGATTCGTGAGAATCCGACCGTCAGATTTTCATATAATTTTGTGGAGATGTTTGTAAGGATGATTCGAGAAGATCTGACCGTTGGATCTTCATTATAATTTTGGAGGATGATCCTAAGGGCGATCCGTGAGGATCTGACCGTTGGATCATCATTAAATTAAGATTCGACCGTCGGATCATCATATAATTAGAATCCGACCGTTGGATTTCAGTATATGTGTGGTTTATGAGTAATTTACTAAGTCAAGATAGTATCTGATTAGGTGATTGACGAATCGAGTTGGTGGACGATTCAGATGGATATGTGGCTTTTAGAAGACGCAGCTGGAATTGGAGGTGAGTAAACCTCACGTGGTTCATATTACGAACCCAATATATTTAATTGCTTTATTTTGCAATCATATGAACTATTGTTGGTGTATTAGACATTCCTGTGTGAATGTCTGTATATATATTATTACGTGAAATAATATGTATTGTTGGAGTTGTGTTGAGTTTATTGTTGAGAAACAATATATTGTGAGGGGTATTGAGTTTATTGTTGAGAAACAATATATTGTGAGGGGTATTGAGTTTATTGTTGTGAAACAATATATTGAGAGAGATGTTGAGTTTTATTGTTGAGGAACAATAAATTGTTGTGATCTGTGGAAGATCAATAGGTCACGGGGTGACCATGGCATACTATCAGCGAACCACGCTCTCGCGCCGGGTAGGTGGAACTGAATAGTATTAAATCGTGAACCACGCTCTCGCGCCGGGTAGGTGGAAACGATCAGTTAGAGCTCTAGTCTGTCTGCCAAATATTGAGTGACCTTATGGGGGAAATTGAGAGTAACTCATAAGTGTCTATATATATATATATATATGAGAGTGAGAAAGTAACGTGGGTTTGTGGTGGTCTTGTAATTTAATAAATCAACAGTTCTTTCTTGTTTACTCATACTAGCTGTCAAAAGCTTACCGGGTTTTGTGTTGTTGCAACTCCCGGTACACTATTCAAATTGTGTAGCGGGTAATCCTACAGGACAGGAGAACCAGGACGGTGATCGTGCGGTTAGAGCAATTGTTAGAGTTTTACAGCAATTGTACGTTGTGAGGTGTGTTATGCTCATTTGAGCTTTACAATATTGCTTGTGAGAGTGAATTGTAATAATGAACTCGAAGTTTCGAGATTTGGATTTTGTAATTGTAATTATTCATGTTTCGGATTTGAATTTATTATTCAAAATTCGGGGCGTGACAGTTTGGTATCAGAGCGTAAGGTGCATATTTGGTGATGTGTCAATACCTTCCGAGTGATGGCCCGTCTGCAGCGGATCCCCATCGTGTGCTCTTCGGTATTGGCTAAGTCATTGGGTATGCGTGAGTGTTGGGAGTTGTTTAGACCGCTAGGTCGTTTTAGGAACGTGAATACCTTCCCTATAGTATTGACTTGGTTAATATGAATTTGTATTTGACTTATACTGTGTTTTAAGTGTTATACATGTATTAGCCAAGCATACTATACTCCTTAGGTGATGGATATTCGAAGGGGTTGTACTTAGAACCTTACAGTTGTCTTGTAGGTTCGTATGGGAATAAGTTCAGTGGCCGCGAGTTACAATCCTTGAGGAATAGGAACCTCTTGATTCAACTCTGTTAAGTCAACGAGGATTGTTTTATGGAAGTGAGGTTCTTTTGGATGTTGAAGTGTTTGGTTGAAGGCATGATGTGGACCTATGCACATACCTAGTGTGGATACGAGTATTAATGGATAGAAAGTTTGCCTTCTTAAGTTGGACGTACATATGTTTTTGGATGAGATATACATGTCAAAAAATAGATATCTTGTTTTGTAACGAGATGTCTTAGTGGGGTTTTGGTAATTGGCATGGGTGATGTGTTTAAAGTGGCTTTGAGATAACTATGCTAATCTTGTGTGAGATTGAGTTATTAGTATAGATTGAGAAGGTTTTGTAGTGACGCTATATACACAACGTGATGAACTTTTAGAAGGAAAAGTTATGAGTAAAGGTATGGGTTTTTCCCTGATGTCTATAGTAGACTTGTGCATATGGCAGCGTTTGTGGCAGTGCCAGTAATGATTTTGTAGCAGCTTTCGTAGCAATGCTTATGTGATAGGCAGCTTGTGTAGTAGTGCTTGTGTGGCAGTGCTGGTAGTGCTTTAGTGGTAGTTTGTGTGACAAGGAATTTTATGGGGGCTAGATAAAGCTAGGCTTTATCTTGATTGTATTCTAAGTGGTAGGACACCTGTAAACAGGGATTGGAAATTCTCCGTTTGGACACCTTGGTCTGTTGACCTGACTATGACTTGTGGACATAGTTTTATTTAAGTGAAGGAAATTGATTTTGTGAACTAGTTTTCTTAAGTTTTGGATCGTAGTATGGAGTTGGACTGAAGTGAATTTGAGGTTGTTGTGTTTTAAGTTTAAGTAGGCGGGACACTTAAAGTTTTGAAATGGAATTTGATCTTGGTCGGTAATTAATGGGGAGATTTAGAGTCAACTCTCTGTAAATGTTATTAGATGAGGGTGTGTTTCTGTGGTGATGGATTTTAGGAGAAATGGTTAAGTGCAATTTTGGGTATTGATTGTAGTGACATTGTTGGGTATCCATAGTGGTTCAAGTGAATTACTATGCGATATGGAGTTTGATTCGGTTTCTAAATCGTAAATTCATAGGGTATGAATTGTGGTAAGTTTAATGGAGAAATTAATAGAGGAAATGGTTGAGATTTTATAAGATTTGTATGAGTAACTCTAAGGATGTGGGTTTTTCCTAGCCATCTCAGGATGTGTTTAGCTTTATTAAACCCTAATTCTAACGACAAAATTGTTTGTGTTTGGTTTGACTCTAAGGATGCTAGCTAGACCCCTGTGCAACTTAATTGATTGTTTGTGATAAATCATTATGATTGATGTGTGCAGTAGAGTTGTTTATGGTTTTGAAAATAGTATTGGGTGACCAAGGTTCGATCCTTGGTGTTGTTGTTGGTTAAACAAAAAGAAAAGAAAACATGCACACCATCTTATTGATTTAATATTACAAAAAGGAAATTGGAACTACGCTATACTAAGCCTAATTAGTAGCTCCGGATGGGTTGAGGCTGAGCTCAAGAGAAACTGGAGATCCACGGTTGTAACCGCCTGAGCCACCAGAATAGTAACCAAATGCGCTACCTTCCTCGGAAGTAGTCTTCGGGTTACCAAAGACGTCCTCGCCGTGCACGGGGAACAGAGGAAGAGTTTCAACCTCCTGGTGATCTCCTCCTCGTTGTTGCAGGGATGTTTGTCCTCCTGTTGTGCCAAAAGAGTTGTACTGGTATTAGTGTTGAAGTGTGAGGAAGAATATGAAACAAAATTTAAATCAAGAAATCCTTCATTACCAGTAGAATCGGTGGAACCAAAGTTGAGATTAATGGATCTACCATCATCAGTAGAACTAGTGGACCCAAAATTGATGTCAATGGATCCACCAGCTGGCCCAAAATTGATGTCGATGGATCCACCAGCACCAGTAGAACCAGTGGACCCAAAATTGAGATCAATGGATCCACCAGTACCAGGAGAACTAGTTCCCATGGGCACTTGAGCAGCCTGATTGCACCTCTTCATCTGCTTCTCTCGAGCCCTGACATTCTGGAACCAAAAATAAATGTTCTTGCCCTCAACCTGTCCATACTGTTGCAGCTGGAGACAGATCTCGTGAATCTGCTCTGTAGTTGGGGTCTTAACTCCCTTGTCGTAGTAAAGATCCCTGAGGATCCTTATTTGATCTGGAGTAGGAACCCACCTGGCACGGCTTCGCCAGAAATCTGTGTTGGCACTACTCCCGGCTGCTTGGTTGTTTCCTCCATCCTCGATTTGTTGCTGGGTTTGTAGCTCCATTAGTTGCAGAGTTCGTGGTTCCATGGTGATGAGTTGAGAGGAAGTGTAAATTGAAGAACGAAGTTGTTGAGTGTTTGTGGGAGATTGACCTTAGAAGGATTAAGGTCGATGAAGGGGTATTGGAGATCTGAAAGTTCAGAGGAAAGAAGAGATCGAATATTCAAATGGAAGAAAAGATCTGAGAGAGAAGGATTGAAGATTTGAGAGTGAAAAACTGGGGATTTGAGAAGAGAAAGGCTGAAGAGTTGAGAGAGAAAGGCTTGAGCTCGGAAGAAAATTTCTTTTCCTTTGGAGTGAACAGTCGCGTCTCCAGAATGCACCTATTTATAGAACAAGGTGAGCAGATCTCCACCGTTGGATGAACGATCACAGAATTTGAATCCACGCGTTGGATTAAAGTCGCCCCGAAACCCGGAAAAGCTGTTGGCGCGTGTTGAGCGTGTAAGGGGACCGAGGGAATCTCGAGGCGCTGTGGCAGACAGCTGTAGCCGAAAGCAGATTTGACTGTCGTAAATCACGGAAGGGATAAGCCGTGACACAAGTGGGCCGTACTTGGGCCTGTCTCGGATCAAGGCATCACTGTAGCTGTGGGAGGAGGCCTGATGGGCCGAGTTTCAGAAACAGTTTTGGACATGATGGGCCGAGTTTCTGAAACAGTCTTGGATGTTTTGGGCCGAATTGTTGAAACAGTTGAAACAATTGGTTAAATAAAAGGATTGGTATGGATAATAACGTGAGCAGCCGTGCTCGAGTGGTTGAGTGTAAAGTTCGTGTACAAGAGGTCTGAGGTTCGAATCTCGCCTCTCGTTTATTTTTATTATGTTCGTTTATGACATAATAAGTATAAAATTTGTACACATTATATTAAGCACAGCTTGTGCTCCAGTGGCTGGGGACAAAGGTTTCGTGCAGCAGGTTGAGGTTTCGAACCTTGCCTCCCCCGTTATTTTATTTATGTCGCTTATGACATAATAAATATAACACGTGAGCATATATTAATGAAGGCAGCTCTTGCTTCAGTGGTTGGGAGCAAAACCTTTGTGTTCGAGGTCGGGAGTTCGAACCTTACCTCTTACAAATATTTTTGGATCTCGTATATGCTTGATATACGGACGTATATACGGTATGTACGGTATACATACGTATATATGGTCTGTACGGTATGCATACGTATATACAGTTGTACGATATGCATACGTATATACGGTCTGTACGGTATGCATACATATATACGGTATACCTACGGTATGTACAATTTCATACCGTAGCCGAGCTGGAAGTCGGTGGGCCGATTGGTAGGCCCAAATAGTAAGCCCAATTGTTCGGCCGATTGGTAGGCCCAAATAGTAAGCCCAAATTGGTTGGGCCTATTCAAAATGCATTCTGTTCGGCCCGATTGGTAGGCCCAAATGTTAAACCCAAATTGGTTCGGGCCGGTTCGAAATGTGGATGGTTCGGTTTCTTCGGCCCAATTGGCCAGCCCTAATGCTTAGCCCAAGGATTGAGCAAGCCCACGTCATCATCACTGGGTGACATATTTTATTGGTGTACTTTTGGGGATGATTTGTTTTGAGTGATGCATCTCTATTGTTGTGTAGAATAGTGCATGCTTAAGTTTTACTATAGAGATTTACCGTGATGCTAATGGAGTAGCGAAACGCTTTGTGGGAGTCTTTACTGTGCTTGTATGCCAGTACAGGGTGATGATCTATGTGAGGATCTATGAGATAATCTCTGTGAAGATCTAAGTGATGATCTCTGTGATGATCCACGTGATGATTTAGTGTAATTGATGTGGAGTGATGTTGAGCAGTTGTTTTGTGAATTTACATCGTGACGAAAGGATTTAGTGGCCATAGGAATGTATTTTTATACAAAGGGCTGTGGCTTTGAAGATTACTACAACTTTGGGAATGATAGAGATTCGATGATTAGGTCAACCTTAATTGAGAGGAATTGACTTACGCTTAAATTTCGGGACGAAATTTCTTTAAGGAGGGTAGATTGTAATACCCCGAAAAATCCAAATTAAATTCCGTGGATTTTTAGAAATGATTTCATGATAGTGGGAGCGAGTACGAGGCTCGGAGAAGTTGTGGAATTAGTTCGAACGATTAATTTTCGAAAAAACGAACGTTATTTAGGGGCTCGCGAAAGTTGACTTTTTATACGTTCAAAATTTGGGAAAACTTTCTTCATGAAAGTTGTAGAGCTCGTCGATACGATCGCGTGCATATGCGGAACGCAAAAATCGGAGTTCGTATGAATTAGTTATGATTTTTTGAAAAAGTTTCCAATTTAGTATAAAGCTTCCATTTTTGGAAATTTCCAAAAATAAAAACAGATTTTTCCAAAATTGGAAAATCTGCTGCGATTTTAGTTCCCCGCCGGAAATCGCCTCCAAAACTTCGATCGACGATTTCTTCCTCCTCCGGCCACCGATCCTCACCAAACTTCTTCCATTGGCTTCGTATGGTCCTTGCGCACCTGTCTGTGGCAGCCTTTCACGGCGGCGCGGCCTGTAGCGGCGGCGGCAAGCCCGGTCCGATTTAAGCTCGATTTTGGTCAACGCCGGTTTTCTCCTAGCTCCGGCCACCAAAACTTCCGATCCTTGGCTCCATGAACTCCCCTCAACCTGCTGATCATCATACTAGGAGGATTGCACCTAGAGTGACCGGTTTCACGTTCGTCGGAGCTCGGTAAGTTTTCAATCCGAAACGAAAATCTTTCGATCGGTATATCTCGAGCTGTAGTGCATCGTTTTGATTGATTCTTTTTCCAGTGGGTTCCCCTTGATGTTATTAACAACTCTCTAGAAGGCATCGAGGCCTGAAATTGAAGCTTTGACGTCGAAATCGAGCCTTGCCGGATTCTGCAAAATTCTGGAATTTTTCCGACCACCGAAGCTTTCGATCGGTATATCTCGAGCTACAGACCATATTTTTCTGTGATTCTTGAACCAGTGAGTTCTTCTTGAGTTTCTTAACAACTCTTCAGAAGGAATCGAAGCCTTAAATTGACGTTTTTACGTCGAATTGGAGCTCGCCGTTTTCTGCAGTTTCTCGCCGGTTTCTGGAAAATTCCGGCCACCTTCATACTGTTCAAGGTAATTTTCGACCCCTTCCGGTCATTTTCAGACTTCGTGCTAGTTATGAAAGTTGTTAAGCATGATGAGAGGAAGAAGAGCAGCCCGGCCCCGACACCATTGGTGGTGGTCGGCGGCGGCTCTGCCACTAACTCCGGCGGCCCTTTCCGGCCACCTCCGGGGATCAAAAATATGGTTTCTGTACATTTTCAGATTCTATATTTCAATACGATCATTTTGATATATTATGCGCAATTTTTGGATATCGTATGATGAAGTTATGAATTTTTAAGTTTCGATCGATTTCGATCGTTAGATTTGTGATATGTGAAGTTAGGACCGTCAGATGGACTTGTAGTTTTGATATGATGATCTTATGACTGTCCCAGTGGCTTTGTGTGGTCATGGGCGAAGATCCGACCGTTGGATCTTCGTATAATTGAGAAATGGTGATTCGGAAGGCGATTCGTGAGAATCCGACCGTCAGATTTTCATATAATTTTGTGGAGATGTTTGTAAGGATGATTCGAGAAGATCTGACCGTTGGATCTTCATTATAATTTTGGAGGATGATCCTAAGGGCGATCCGTGAGGATCTGACCGTTGGATCATCATTAAATTAAGATTCGACCGTCGGATCATCATATAATTAGAATCCGACCGTTGGATTTCAGTATATGTGTGGTTTATGAGTAATTTACTAAGTCAAGATAGTATCTGATTAGGTGATTGACGAATCGAGTTGGTGGACGATTCAGATGGATATGTGGCTTTTAGAAGACGCAGCTGGAATTGGAGGTGAGTAAACCTCACGTGGTTCATATTACGAACCCAATATATTTAATTGCTTTATTTTGCAATCATATGAACTATTGTTGGTGTATTAGACATTCCTGTGTGAATGTCTGTATATATATTATTACGTGAAATAATATGTATTGTTGGAGTTGTGTTGAGTTTATTGTTGAGAAACAATATATTGTGAGGGGTATTGAGTTTATTGTTGAGAAACAATATATTGTGAGGGGTATTGAGTTTATTGTTGTGAAACAATATATTGAGAGAGATGTTGAGTTTTATTGTTGAGGAACAATAAATTGTTGTGATCTGTGGAAGATCAATAGGTCACGGGGTGACCATGGCATACTATCAGCGAACCACGCTCTCGCGCCGGGTAGGTGGAACTGAATAGTATTAAATCGTGAACCACGCTCTCGCGCCGGGTAGGTGGAAACGATCAGTTAGAGCTCTAGTCTGTCTGCCAAATATTGAGTGACCTTATGGGGGAAATTGAGAGTAACTCATAAGTGTCTATATATATATATATATGAGAGTGAGAAAGTAACGTGGGTTTGTGGTGGTCTTGTAATTTAATAAATCAACAGTTCTTTCTTGTTTACTCATACTAGCTGTCAAAAGCTTACCGGGTTTTGTGCTGTTGCAACTCCCGGTACACTATTCAAATTGTGTAGCGGGTAATCCTACAGGACAGGAGAACCAGGACGGTGATCGTGCGGTTAGAGCAATTGTTAGAGTTTTACAGCAATTGTACGTTGTGAGGTGTGTTATGCTCATTTGAGCTTTACAATATTGCTTGTGAGAGTGAATTGTAATAATGAACTCGAAGTTTCGAGATTTGGATTTTGTAATTGTAATTATTCATGTTTCGGATTTGAATTTATTATTCAAAATTCGGGGCGTGACAATTGGTGTGTGTTGTTTCGGTTGTTGTATTTGAGTTCACTTATACAAGCGTTCATAAGCGTACCGGGTTTATTGTGTGGCAACCTGATACACTATTCCATGGTGTAGGGGTTAATCCAGCAGGTTAGGGTAATCGTGGCTGAAGCTGGGTTCCGATAGTTGCAGCTTTACGGTAGGAAGCCAATTTTGTGACTTTACCGTTGTTAAGACTTCCGCTTGTAGCAAGCTCTGAGGAGCATTTACTTAATATTTTGTTGTGGCAATTTAATTCATAAACTTCTGTAATATTTGACTCTGCGGAGCGAGTCTGTATTGACATAGTGGGTTCAGGGCATTAGTATGTACTTGGCTTAAAAGGAAAAAGTTTTCCAGGTATTCTATATTAATGGCTGAACCATTCACTCACGAATAATTCAGGGATTATATTGATTTTTAATGTTGTTTAAAAATCGGGCCGTGACATTTTTATGATGATTTTTATTGAGTACTTTGAGTATCGAGTTATTGAAGATTTTCCTTTTTGAAAATGGAGATTTGAATATTATGAGTTGATGAGTTAATTATGAAATGAGGAATTAATAAGTTGGATTATGAATTGAGGAGGTAAATTATGAAAGATGAATATGATAGTGCATACATGCATTACCTGGTCGGCAGTACCCTCCAGCTAATAGTCTGGTTGGCAGTACCCTCTAGACAATATTATGGTCAGCAATACCCTCCAGAATGTATATTTCAGTCGGTAGTACCCTCCGATGTGTCAGTCGGTAGTACCCTCAAATGCGTTATCTGGTCGACAATATCGTCTAGATGGCATGAGATGATTAGTCGACAGTACCCTCTAGCCATCGCCTCCTCATATTCCAGTCGGCAGTACTCTCTGATGCGTCACCTAGTAGGCAGTACTCTCCAGGTGGCATGAGATGACTAGTTAGCACTTAGCAGTACCCTCTAGTTATCGCCTATTTTCTTAAGAGATATTTTGAAATGGAGTTTGAGATATCTATATATTTTGAGATTTCAGAAATGATTTGAGATATTTCATTCATGTGAGTTTTTAAATTGATTTTGAGATGAGTTTATAGTAGATTTTGAGATTAAATATCACAGCATGTTTTGAGATGATTTACAGAGGATTTGAATTTATTTTGAGATATCATTACTAAAGAATGATTTGAAGTATTTTTATGAAATTATACTACATGCTTTGTTTTTAGGGCTAAATACTTCTTACTACCCTGTAGTTTGGGTCCAAAATCAATTCAGTCCCTGAACTTCTAATTTCATCAAGAACACTTTCAATTTTGATCTAATAGGTCCAATTTATTAGTCTTCCGACAATTGAGTCATTTAACTTGTTGACGTGACTCATATATGGCCTATGTTTTATGATGTGGTGGCCTACATAATCAATTTAGGAGTGAGATCCACTATTAGAAATCTATCAAATAAATAGTTTTTCAACAAATAATCTAACTATAACTTGAACCCATAACAGAATATTAACGAATTTGACCTATTATATCAAAATTGAAAGTGCAGGGGTGTTTTTGATGAAATTAGAAGTCCAGGGACTGAATTAATTCTGGACCTAAACCACAGGGTAGCAACCAGTATTTAGCCCTTGTTTTTATAGGAAATTAAATTTAGGAAAGCACTAAATTCTATTTTTTAATTCGTTGAAATTATTTATTTTTCGTCCACCAACTCTAATAGTTTTCTAAATGCTTTTCCCTGGGCTTTTTAGTTTGTGTGCCCAATCTGTAGATAGGTTGAGATCGGGCTTGCATAGGAGTTCTCCACCACTTCCCTCTTCGTTGTAGGTTACTATTTAATCTACTTATGTGATATAGCGGTTTAATTCTTAGATTGCTCTGATTACTAACATTTGTATAACTTTGTATTCTGAGTAGATTTAGATTTATTGAAATTGTTGGGGAGTTGGTTATGAATTATGGAGAGCAGGTAGGCTCCAACAGATGAGGATGGTTATGATTATTAAGAAGTGTTATAGTATGTTTGCAGGTTTTGGGTAGTCCACTTTTAGGGGAAGTGGACTAAAAGTGGACATCAATACGAGAGGACGTAGCACCACCCTACAAGGAGGTAGACATGGCGCCAACGCCATAGAGAGTGACACTCTGGCGTTACAGGCCATGGCCCTAGCTAGGATGCTTGGGAGGCCCGTGGATTCGATGGATACTTTGGCACAACTGAATCCTTTGATCATCGACACTCAAAATCCGTCTCATGAGAACATTCCAAATTAAGGTTATCGTTGGGGGACGTCTCAACGTCAGAACCTATTCCTGAGAATATAGAGCTCATTGAAAATTACACTAGTGTACATGAGACATGGGATAAAAACTCCATCATAATTGATGATGTATTTGCGCATTTCATAGCGCATGAGTTTGTTAAGTCCGATGATATTGAACCACGCTCCGTTGATGAATGAATGTCAACATAGAGAAAATTGGCCTAAATGAAAAGATGCGATCCAGGTTAAGTTGGATTCTCTAACGAAGATGAAGGTTTTTCGAGCCAGTGATGCCAACACCTCCTAACATAAAACCTATTGACTAATGGGTCTTCGTTAGAAAGCGTGATGAGAAAAGGATATATGGTAATCTCGTCTTATGGCGCAAGGCTTCTCACAAAACGCCCTGGAATTGACTATGAGGAGACATATTCTCTCGTAATTGATGTCATTGCACTCCATTACCTTGTTAGATTGGTAGTTTCTGAATAACTGAACATACAGCTTATGAATGTGGTCACCACTACGTATCTTTATGGGGATCTAGATACAGAATACACATGAAGGTTCATGGTGAACTGCATTTACCCAAGTCAAGTGGCTCTAAACCACGGAGCGCTTTTGCAATGAGGTTGAAACGCTCACTAAAGTGACTACTTGATTGGAAAGGGATATGTGAATGCCCTCGCGTCTCTAAGACAAGTGTCACACCCCTAATTTTTAACACAAATAAAAATCGATATATAATCTCATAATTATACAAGCGTGATGGTTCAGCCATCAATACAAAATATCTGGAAAACTTTTTCCTTTTAAATCAAGTACATACTAATGCCCTGAACCTACTATGTCAATACAGACCCGCTCCACAGAGTCATATATTACATATGCTTACGAATTAAATTGTCACAATAAAATAAAACGTAAATGCTCCTCATAGCTACTACAACGGAAGTCTTTCCAACAGTAAAGTCACAAAATTGGCTTCCTACCGTATAGCTGTAAGCACGCGATCTCAGCTTCCACCACGATTGTCCTGACATGCAGGATTAACCCCTATACCATTGAATAGTGCACCGGGTTGCCACACAACAAACCCGATAAGCTTATGAAAACTCGTATGAGTAAACTCAAAACCACAAAGCAGAAACACATTCTTAAGTCACCTCAACCTAACAACGATAAGCACATAACTCACAACTACAGCCATCTGTTTCATAACCTTCCATAACATGCTTATGTAGGTCAACTCGTGACTAAAACTGCATGCTCAGATTCTCAACCTAGCATCTAATTACACAAATTCCAATCAAACAAAACCTCCTCAAGTAATGTTTGGAAATCCTTTGACGCACAACGGCGAGTCACAAAGATCACACTCATTTCCTTCCCACCGGAAGCCTTTGTCATCAACATGACATCAAAGGTGAAAAGAATGAATCACCTTCATATCTTTTGACGCACAACGGTGAGTCACAAAGATCACACTCATTTCCTTCCCACCCGAAGCCTTTGTCATCAACATGACATCAATGGTGAAAACAATGAATCACCTTCCTATCCTCACACAGAGCACAATCGTAACCACTATGGCCTTTAAGATCAATCAAACCATAAATCAATAAAATCAAGAAGAAAACAAGGCAATCACAATTCAAAACAAGCACAGCAGTTCATAGTAATCCCTGCGTACAGTTTTAGTTCAGGATGTCACATTAAGACAAACAATTCAAGTCATAGTAATCATCATAACCTCACACTCTGACATCCGTAGGTAGCTCCGACCATCACAGCAGACCTCTCGATCTTTGTTAACTTAATAACAATTCAACTTCGCTACCGAGCAGTCATCACACAGAGTTCACCGGTCATCACACAGATAGCCATCATCCTACTGATCATCACACAGATTTCACCGGTCATCACACAGATAGCAATCGTCCAACTGATCATCACACAGATTTCACCGGTCATCACACAGATAGCAATCGTCCAACTGATCATCACACATCACACAGATAGCAATCATCCAACTGATCATCACACAAATTTCGCCGGTCATCACACAGATAGCAATCATCACAAAGATTCATCACATTGATGTCATCGAATCATCACACAGATATTCCTACACAAGCTTTACATGACAATCATCACAAAGATTCATCACATTGATGTCATCGAATCATCACACAGATATTCCTACACAAGCTACCATATCTTAAATCTCAATTAAGACTGTCGTACTAGACTCATGGTATCTCAACACATGAAATTCTACAATCACAACTCAATACACAATTTCACCATTCTCGAGCAATAATGAACTCATTTTCAAATATTGTTCGCATCACAACGAAACCACCAATACATATATATTTCACGTAAATATATATATATATATATATATATATATATATATATATATATATGAAGTCATCCACTCAGGAATGCCACTAATACTAACTATAGTTTGCAGTTAAATAAATAACTCTCAAAACGATCATGGTATTCTGTTCTTAAATGAACCTTGTAAGATTACTCACCTCTGAATCCCGCTGCGTCTTCACACACTAACCAAGACAAGCACAAATCGCCGCAATCCGCTCAACACAAGCCTGTCAAGTACCTAAACACATACGGTCTCGATTCAGTGCGCGAATCACAAAGTGATTAAAGTTTGAAACCCCATTTTCAACTAAAATCACAAAAGTGACGCCAATTGAGGCGAAACCACATCCGAGACCATCCAAAGTCTCCGGAATACTTCTACGATCGATATGTCAAAACCACAAGTCGATCGAACACTCAAATCCTCACGGATCGAATAATCGGTTCGAAACCGTGAAAACCCTAACATGCTCATACGATCTCCAAATATTAAGTGTTGTATATCGAAATGCTCATATCGACGAGTAGATCAAAATCAAGAACAAAAACTGAAAACTACCACAGTGGCGGCCCCGCTGTCGGCCCAAAGTCGGAATTTGACAAAACTCCCAACACAAAAGTTTTTCATATGAACTCCAATTACAACTTTCATAACTAGCACAAAGTCTAAATCAAAGCCATATGGCCGGAATTTACCTCGAAAGCTTTGAATTTCGATGAACTCTAGAATCTCAAATTCCAAAATTCGATCTCCACAAGTTGAATCGTTGCAAGCCACCTTAGGAGAAAGCTTCTACGTCTTCTGGGCTTCAAAAGCCCTCAAGAATCACCGGCAAAGATGCCCGAAATCTCCAGTTCCGACGAAAGCGATTGCAGCTCCGTCACGGCCTCTTCTCGGCCTTGCAGCGCCCAACACAGCTCGACCCACACTCGATGGCTTCCACAGACTTGTAGAGGAGATTAAGGCGAAGAAAGCCCACTTGGTTTCACGTCCTATGGTGGCCGGACGAGGGAGAAATCGCCGAAGTGGAGAGAGCGACTTGGGCTCGGGAGAGAAGAGAGAGAAAACTTTCCGAAAATGGAAACTCTGATTTTTCTGATATTTTTTCTGGAAATTTCCCATATATACCAAAATGGAAACTTTTTCCAATGGCCATAACTTCTCCATATGAACTCCGATATCCGCGTTCCACATGTCCACAAACTCGTATCGACGCGCTCTACGACTTTCTTGAAGAAAGTTTTCAGAGAAACCCAACGAATAAAAAGTCAACCCTTGCGCCCCCCCCCCCCTAAAATGACGCTTCTTGAATAATTATTCGCCCGAAACACTTCCACTCCATCCACGAGCCACGAAACCATCCGATAACCACTAATTAAATTCTGGAAAATCCTCGAAAAATAATAACGAATTTTCGGGGTACTACTACATTCTACCCTCCTTAAAGCAATTATGGTTTAAAGTCTACAACAAATGAGCCTACGAGCATTTATGAGGATAATGCTGCTTGCATTAAATAAATGAAGCAAGGTTACATCAAAAGCGGCAACACCAAGCATCATCAGCAACAACAGACTCTCCTCAAGATCAAAATGAACTAGCTTCGATTTGAGGACAGTGTGGCAGACTTGTTCACTAAGTCACTGCCTAATTCCACTTTTGAGAAACATGTTAGTAGCATCGTTTACAGAAGTTCTGAACTCCCATGACCATTGTCATCAGAGGAAGATGCAGACATCAGGAAGAGATGTCTACACATTTAATCTCGAAACGTGAAGGGTGTGTTGTACTCTTTTTCTCCTTCGACCGAGGTTATTTTTGTGTCATTGAGTTTTTGTTACTCAGCAAAGTTTTTGACAAGGCAACGAAAGAAGCACCACATTTGAGCGACACAAGAATGAGTGTTCAAGTAAATCCAGAATATGTGTCTGTCTCAAACTCTAGTTACTTGTGAAAATTGTAATAGGGTTAATATTATAGAAAATATCAGAGATATCTTTGTAGATATCCATTCATTATATTATTATGTTTTCATGTACAACTCTGATTCTATGCTTGTAATCCTCTATATAAAGAGGTCACTATTATCAATAATATCACGACTCAATTATCTCCCAATTTCAGTTTTCCTAAAATACATTAGCTATTAGAGAAGAACTTACAAAAGTCTTCATGGATAAGGGGGAATTAAAAAAAAAACTTATTGGGGTAAGTGGGATAAATGACCCTAGAATTAGGGTAAAATGACAAAAACCTTTTTATTTTTTATTTTCTTCAAATAATTTTTTTTTTCAAATAAAAGATTTCTTTTTTATTCTTTATTCTTTTATTTTATTTTATTTTCAGTGACTAATTTTTTGAATTCTATGAGTCAAAAGAATGGAATTTGCATTTTGGCTTCAATATGAAGAACTTGCAGCTTAAGTTCTTGTGCATATTCTTACAAATGGTACAAAAATTGTGTCCGAACTCTGGTATTTGAGCATACCCAGCATACCGCAATGAACACAAAGCATGTATCTGCATGATACCTCATTCCTGACCATGTCGTAAGATGATATATATCAAGTCTTGAACAAGATGGATGAAACCTGAAAGAAGCATGCTCTCGGAAACGTCAGAATGGACAGATTATCTATACATGTTATGATAGAACAGCTCAGCTGAAAAATGGCTCTAGTCTCCAGCTAGTGAGAGCTTGCACACATCAAAAGCCTAACATCCACTGTATACAGATTGAGCATGCATTTTAAGGCTTGGTAGGGAATCAGGAAAAAAACAAATAGATATAATTGACATGGAGATAACAATATCAAAATCTATGTCAAATCAATATCTGTAGTAGAAAAGGAGTTCCTAACACATTATTCATTGGCCTCGAGAAGCATATTTAATTTTTTTAATAAAGAAATTAATGAAAAAACAATGGAAACCTGATCAGAATGAACGAGCAAGTGATGGGGTTAAACCAAGAATTAGACTTCATAACATCAATTTTTCAATCCTGGCCACATACTTGAGCATAAGAAAATTGGTATTATATCCACTGATAGATATGGAAATGCATGGACAGATCTCTTATGACTAAAGTTCAGGAATAAATTATTCAATTATATTTTCTGTCAGTAAAGTTTATTATGAAGTTAGACTATCAGCCTACTTATTTTAATCTCCCCTCCCCAGAATTAATAACTTCAATAATCAGCTTACTGTAAGGTAACGGAAAAAGTTTTATAGCAGAGTAACAACGATTATGCAGGAATGAGCTCCAAAGCTGGAGCTTCGAAAAGCACTTCCAGTGCAGGCACATCATAAGATTAGAAATTTCCAACAAAAGTTTGGAAATGAAAACGGAAATAAAGAGAAAATATATGAATAACAGAAAATGAGCAAATGCACAACATGATGGTGGAAATAAAATTTGAAATACATACAATTGTGGAAAGAACAAAAAAGAGCTGAGTTTCATGGAAGTTCAGTAAGATTATGTCATGCAAAGAGATTGTCATCCCTGGTATATTATGAATGTATGCTAAAGGTCAACAAAAGATGTAAAAAGATCGCATACAACCCATCAATCATGAAAACAGAATATCCAAACTTTCCACAGCTATAGATCCTAACACAAGGGACAACATCACAGATATATATTGCATGGGAAAGCAAATGTAAAGAATTGCTACAGTTTATGAGAAAGTAATATCTAGACTTGCATAGTGTCTTCTTAGTTTATTACATTTTAAAGACTTCACAATAATACAGAATTAGTTGGTTGTGACCTATTTTCTTTTCTAGTAAATATTTAGTAACGCAACTATACACACACCTTAAAAGAGCAACAAGTTCAACTTTTATCCTAAAACTAGCTCTACTTAAATTTACTAGAGGCATACCAGAGAAGAGCACGTTTAAATAAGAGATATGATAGTCATATCAAGGGATTATTAAAAGATATAAGTCAGACGAACCTTCACATGATGTGGCATAATCTTAATATCGTAGGGTGCATGAAGCCATGCTTCAGGTGGATAGAGCAAAAAATTCTCTGGCTTACTGGTATAGACATCTGCATATTGATGAATATGATACGCGAAAGCAGATTCTTGACCTTTATCCGTAAGGAAGGTGGCTCCGAAAGAGCTATTGAACATTCTCTTCATCTTGTAGCTTGCCTTACGCCTGCACTCATTTAGCTCCTCCAACAGTAACTTGTCCTCACTTTTCTGACTATTAGCTACCGTTGCATGCAGTCTACCAAGCAATTCTTGGAATATATGAAATTTTGCCTGTGTCCAGAAAGAAGTTTCAGTGGCAAACTTAAAAAATATAAGAAAATTAACTACTTTGAACAGAAGAAATTCTCCATACACATCAAGGATTTTGGCCATTATGCAACATCAGTTCATCCTATCTACCGGAATCGACGTTGTACCCAACACTTAAAATCTACTATTGCAATGTTGATTCCAATACCAGAATTTCTAATTTCCTGTAGTTTCTCTACATTCTAATCTCTTTGTTCTACATCAATGAGAACAGAAGCTCATCAACTATTTAGATAAATTGCTTTGTCAAATAATTTTAACAGATTTCATGGGTGCACTGAATGAAAGAGAGACGGTCAAAAGAGAGTTGAAAACTCAATTGTCATAAAAAATTAAAATTTTTAACTAAAGACCAGGAAAGAGTACTCTAAAGATGATAAAATAATGTTTCATGTAATTACTAGATGTTGCTCGTAGTCAATCTATAGTAGTTGTACACCAACTTCAAGAAGAAACAAAAATATTCCCAACCCACCGAAAAAAAAATACAATAAAATAAAATATGAGACCACCACCCAGTAAATTAAAATGAGAACATTTTCAAAAAATATACCTGCTCCACGCGGTAAGCATCCTCATTTTGTATACGTATTTCATTCTACAAAATTAATGGAGCATTTCAATAATGTGAAATCATAATAAATAAAAAATAAATAAACAAGACTTAATCTGAAATGTTCATAAAAGCCAAACAGCGCATCTCATAAACTACCAGATCTGACCATTGATTATCCAAAGCTAGGTGTTGATAAAATCTCCAAAATGGTGTTTTCTTTTGACCAGTGATTATCCAATTATTTGGAAAGGATTAGTAGTAACCCAGGTTGCTCTCACCTTAATGAGAAGACTAGATTATACTAGCTGATATCAAGGCAAACCGACAAATAAATGTAAAACAGTATGACACAAATGACTTTATCAGCTGTGGGTAGAGCTCCAAAACTCGACATCAAAGTTGGGGAAGAAAGAAGAGGGATGGGGCCACAAAATCAGGTACAAATGATGTAAAAATATAATACAAACAACAGAAAGGCTACAACTTCTAGTTGTAATGCAAAAGAGTCACTTAAAATGGTAGATCATTTGATGTAAAGGCTAAAAATGTAAATAAAACCTTCTGTCAGAAGACCACTGATGTAGGATAACCTAGGGGTTTATATGTTTATGGTCTGAGAAGGTGGGGTTCAGGGTTATGCTCTGTGGGGGAATGGGTCTTCTGATTTAAGAGCTGGAATTGAAGGGAAAGGAAGAGAAATTAGATAAACCTAGAATCACACCAAAAGGGTTCTTGGCATCGCACCAAAATGTCTTGGGAGTCACACCAAGACTTCTCATGAATCACTTGAGGGGATATTGTTTGTAACAAAACACAATCAATCTCATTCGCTCTAATTCCAGACCAAAGATTAAATGACCCTCATAAATTACCTCTAGAAACCCTAAAAGACTAATTATTAATGACTGACAGCTAATGGCTTAGGAAAACAAAACATAAGACCCAAAAAAAAAAAACACAAAACACAAAAATAAAAAAACAACTGTCAAAAACAGAAGAAAACCCAAGAGAACTCTGGAAGGAACAGGAAGACTCTTCATTTTCCATCAACCACCAAAGAGAACAAAAGGACGATGACGTCAACATTCATGAACTGAAGACACACATATACACACACTCCTTCTGCTTAAGCTATGATATACTTTCTGCTTAAATATTGCTAGGCTTAACAAAATAAACTTCTGCCTAAGCTAGGGTATACTCAACTTCTTCTTTAGAAAGTTTATATAAACCATCCAGTGGCCTCGTGAGTCCTCTCTGGGTCGGCCTGGTCTAATTAAACTCAACTTAATCATACAGAATAAGAGTTATCACCCAAAATTCTCAAAAATAAATAAAGTTATTACCCAAAGAAACAAACTTTCAGCCATGCAGATCGGACATATCAGGGGCTCGGTTAATATACCGATTGCAGAGCGAGGACTCAAATTATGATTCTCATCACCAACAGTGTAATAGACCAAAAGCAGGAGTTGAGAGAACCAGAAAGATGCAACAACTACAGCTTTTGAAGACCTTTATCAACTCTGCAGGATCAACAGTTAGATCCTTTTCAGTAGCATAACACTACGAAGAGCTCTGCTCCTATTTCTAAGATCACCATTCCTTTTACCTATTAGACTGTAAAATTATGCAAATTGTAAAACACTATTCTGAATATATAACACAACATTCAGAAGAATTATGGAGAAAGTCATACTTCTAGTTCATGGATTATAGCAGCAGTGCGCCAACCAGCTTTTGATGGTCCCCTTAGGTCGCTAAAGAGATGATCACCAAAGTATATCACCTACCAAAGGGGTGTAGGGAAAGGATTAGTTTTAATTAATCAAACAGAATAATAATACCTCTATATGAGAAGTTTGAAAAAAAAAAAAATAATAATAATAAAATCAAATGATATGTTAATACCTCTGGTCCCTTCCACTTAGTAATTTGAAGGAATGATTTCAGGCATCCATGGTAATAAATTTTATTAGGAAGGAACGCATCCACCTTCATGAAAGCTAAATTATCCTTCTCTGCATCATAACAACTGCAGAAAACAAGTTTCACAAAACACCATAGAAGCTACAATGTTAGCTTTTCTTGCAGAAATAAAGAATAAAACTGAACTAAGAAAAGGATACCAAAGTACACAAAACAAGAGGTTCGAAGAAACTATTGGTAAATATTTACCAATTTTTAGGTGTATAACATAAATGGTACAGGCATTCACCGTTTGACACTCAACTTCTATACAAGGAACCAACAGTCAAAACCAAAGTTTTAAATAGCCAGGGCGTTTTTGTCTCACATTGCGCCTCATAGTCTTGAAGCCTTGACGCATAAGCTCTCCCGAGTGCAAATGGGAGTGCTTTAGAGTTGGGTGTTATTGGTTAAAGTGAAAGACTTGGGCATATTTGGCTGAGAAAGCAAAACAACGTAGGTTGCAACTTTTTCAAAACCCACTCCCAAAGCTGTCGCTTTCGGTTTTCTATAATAAAAAAGAAAAAGAAAGGCCAGATCTTGATGTCATCTCCACATACGCTTGGATGAGTTTTCCACCACCTCAACAAGAAGGGCATGCTTCACTGGAGAAGCATGTGCCTACTGTGCCTTTTGCAAAACAGACCGATGCCCTGAGGCCATTTTCTTCCACCTCTATGGGTCAGGCATTTGAAATACTGGTCAAACCCTCAGTCCAACAGTTGAAACATAACCTCAATTCTTATTGTTTAAAGAAATAGTGTGTATCCGGATTCCACCTCACCTCAGTGTTCATGTGAATTCCCAATGCAACTACAAATTTTTTTGTTAGAAAAGCCGAAAAGAAAACTGAGCACAACCACAGTTTTTTTTTTTTTTTTTTTTTTTTTTAAGAAGTAAACAAAACAAAGCACCTTGTCATGTAACTATTTATGAAACAGAAAACAAAGTTGAAGATACACACCGGAATGGATGCTCAGATGTGTAGAAATCTGGCTTATTGGCTTTGGCAATCACAACGTCAAAAAGTTCCCTCCAAGAGTCATTACAACCCAAAGAATCCTAACAAAAAGCCATATTAGACTTCAACTAATTAATCCACAAAATGCCAAACGAGAAATATAAGATATTAACCTATGCACAGACACATTCACGTTCACATGAATAACAGACAAACCAAACCTTTCTTAAGCACGCATCAACTTTTTTTTTTTTTTTCCCAGATCATACAGAACCCCCTCCTATTTAGCTCGAAGTGGCTGGCAGTTATGAGACGGAAGCCATGAATTTGTGGGATCCTTCCCTAGTGCAACAACTAAAACCCCTTCCAGCCAAACCAAACCGATTCTGGTTGTGCCCTTCTTTTCTCAAAAATGGTGGCCATCTTCTTCAAGGTTGGCTTCTGTGGCTAGCACCACATATAAAACCTAGCAAGTCTCATATACAGCTTCAACACTTTACTTATAATCAAGTGTTACCAAGGCTACAATAGGATCTAATTTCACACTCGACAAGATGGATACTAATTTATAAATCAACCATATACACCTCGGTACTGCATCTATGTCAGTAACAATTTCAGTGATGAGACAAAAAGATGGTATGTCTAAACTCTTAAGACATCAGAAGGATTTGAAGATTAGAGTGCATGAGTATAAGTGTATAACTCAAAAGTTGGCTTGGAAAAATTGAATTGTACAGAGTTGTGATGATGTGTAAGACTGACATTCTATACATGCATGTTGATCCCTCAATGTGGTTGTAAACCAGGACGCTCAATAGCCCAAACTCCGAGATCCTAAATATTAACCACAAACATCTGGAATCACCAACTCCCTCCCCTCCCCAAATACGAACAAAAGCATACATAGTCAGGTAAACCCCTAAATCAGAAACATGATGCATGCCCATACAAGCAGATCATCCCTAACAAGACAAGATTATAAACAGGTTGGATTAGTGGAGTCAATGGACTCGACTAATCAACGGGTAGGATTAGGTACTGATATTTAACATTAGACAGAATGAGACTGCTCAAAAATGACCCCTAGCATGAATTGCCACCCCTATACACTATCAATACTTTATAATTCCTCTATTATCGAAAGGCTGCATATTTAGAAGATAATGATTCCTCACAACAGAATAGCATGCTAAAACTGGTAGGGTAGAATTTCCAGTTATTTGACTTTACCTCCAACAAAAAACGCATTCCTCCATCCACAAAGTAATATGGAGAGTTAGTCAGCAAGAAAAGTTTCTTTCCTTTTTCCCTGAGCATCTTCAGAAAGTGTAACAGCTGGTCCTATATTGACCAAGATAAGAAAAAGCAACAGGATATATAATAAGCTCAAAGCCTCAAACTAGACAATTGGATTAGATGCTAGGGTGATTTTATTCTCAATAAAGCAGTCATCAACACCAGCATGATTGTAACACATCATCTTGCTACATAACAACACACTTACAGATGTGAAAGGACTTACATTTTTAACAAGATATTTACGGGGATCAGAAAGAATTCCTCTATGAACAAGGCCCGTACGGTGAACATGCTGAATCGCACGATTTACATCTTGATAGATGTAGCAAGCATCAAATTCCAGCTTAGCATCCACAAAATATTGTACGATGTCTGCAATCAGGCATGCCTATAAAGTACAATTTAGACAAAACATAATTGAGTTACACCAAAGTGAACTTATTCCTATAACGTAGGAGATGACTGATAGCAGTTCACCTGTGCATTGATAGCAGGTCACATGTACATTTTTTTTTTTTTTAAGGGAGATGAAAGTACAGAGTATTTCTTTCTTCGCTGGCCTGTTACCCTATTAATTTAGCACGATATTCTTTGGAAGCTAATGCATTTTTTCTTGTGTGGAAAAAGTAATTTGCACATGGAGGGGTTCAAGGGAAGAGCAGAACCGTTATTAACTTAATATGTGAGGGCTGTTGTGTGGATGCTATAAATGGAAAGAAACAAAATGATCTGTGAAGACTAAAGGGCGGAAGGAGGGAGCATTGGTACATTAGAGGCGCAGTTTCTGGTAACATAGAGAAAAATACCATCATTTGTTATTCTTAGGTTGCAACAGGTGATACTTAAATTTACATTTGGGATCACTCAGATGTTATTCTATTTCAAATGGAAAGGCTTAGGATTCTGTATCTTCTCCAGTAGACAGCTCCTCTATTATGATTGCAGTACAACCTTTCTGGTCTAATTTGTGTTTCTTGACAACAAAGTTAAAAACTTGCCCAATGGCTGAAAGATTGTGTAAACAGGTCCATACTATTCTCATCATATGTATATGTTCTATTGCAGAAATGTTGAGATCACCACCTTACAGATATGAAATGAACCCCACCCCTTCCCTTGGAACTTGTTGGGAGAAATGTGGTAATTAAATAGAATAGCTAACCTCACTAAAGCAGAAGAAATCCATCAACCCAACAAGGCTTCCTGCTTGATCACGACCGATACGCCTTGTGCCATATATCTCATCTATTTCCTTCCTACTAAGCTGCATGAGATTTCAGAGAGAGAGAGAGAGGATGGTAAGAAACAAATTTGTGCACCAAAATCTTATTGAAAAACTTTAATTGGCAAAGAAATGCAACAAAATTTTGAAATGCAAAGAAGAAAAAATCAAGAGCAAGATTATATACAAACAATATTGAAATTACAATAGAAGTGAGTGAATAGATATTGTTGAAACAAAAAATAATAATAATAATAAAATAAAATAAAAAATAACAGCAAGGGGTGACCTTTTCCTTTAAGCATCAATCAACAAGAATTATTAGAACTCTGGACAATCCTTAAAAGCAATGAGGTCAAATCCAGATGATAAGCAATTAGATTCTCAGGATTTCATACAAGTTTGGGTTCTGGCAGCTAGTAACCATGGGCCAGCGAGTTATTGTGCAAAGAAAAAAAAAAAAAGGCCAGCTGTTCTCATAGTGAGTCACATTACAAATTCATCTTTGTAAATGCACTTTATTCCTAAATTTGAGTAAAAAGAGCTACAAGACAATTTTTTTTTTTAACAGTAAGGCCAACGTCCAGAGAGAAAACTAAAATAATGAATCCCTTTACTTAAATTTCTTGGAATTATGAATCTCCTGGCATAGGGTATCCATGCCATTCATTCGTTCTACTAAGTTAATACGAAACTACTAAGTACTATGAGAAATGGCATAGACTACGGCCTAAAGCTGTTAAAGCAAGTGATCTAAAGATCAAAGTTCCCAGTCCCTTGCAGCCTTAGTACTACTGCCCTATCTCCATGCCCCACAAATCCTTTTGGTTCTTTTGGCAAAATATGTGAAATACATATTCTGCAGCGACAACTGTTCTTAGTTTATTAAGCATGGTCTTTTATGTAAGAAAAAATTAAACAAATTGCTTACTGTTAAAATCGAACACAAGTTATATGAATGGACATGTATCTTCTATGTAAATAAGTTAAAAACTCATGACTAGACCTTCTAATTTTTCAGTTGCCAAATTGAAAACATCAATCATTTATAAGTTCTATCCCTCATTCCCCAAGACAGAATAACCATTACTATGATGTGGATCCCTTAAGCCATACATTTCTGATTAACTGCAAAACACTATAGTTACTTTCCTCAAAATTTGCTATCTTCTTTTCCTGGGAACCCATCAAGCACCTTAGAAGCATTATCTATAGCCTAGGGGCCTAGTAAAAAAATAAAGAAAATATCTCCATATAAACTCCCAGTTCTGGAAAACATTATACAGTACTCAAAGCAAAATAATTAATTTTGAAGTACCTTTCGACGACCATAGTAGCATCCATCTGGCTCAATTGACCCAAAAAAGTCCAGCTTCAAGAGACACCCTTTCAATTTGTCATAGCACAGTCCTCTAATGGGAAATGTAGGATCGTACTTAAATTCCATGCAAACCTCAGGATACCGGAACTGAAACAATCACAAACAAATATCTCTAGTTAAACAAGAGCAAAGCATCAGCGCCAGAGAGTTTACTAGTATTGCTTCAATGGGTCTCAACTGACCTCATTGACCATATGCTCCTTAGCAAGATCATATATCAAGTTCTGTAAATCTGCCGAGTAATGCGCCAGCGTGTAGTCATAGTCAAATCCATAAACTTGAATACTGTCCAACCTCAGGTTTTTATTTACATATATCCCTAATTTGGATGTATGACATTGATCAATAACACAACTGACACGAGTAATCAAGCTCAACTGAGAAACAGGAATGCTGGACTGACAAACCTTCTGGATTCATCTTCGGCAATTCTTTAAGTGCCTGTGGAATCTTGAGGAAACTCTGCTTTGCGGCATCAAATTCCCGCCGAATCTTTGCTATCTCATCATCAGCAGTCTCTCCATTCTCAAATTTCAACACGGTTGGCTCGGGTGTAGCAATGGCTCCATAACTCCGAAAACCTAAGTTTAAGTAAATTGAACAGCTCCATTCATTCGTAATCATCAACAGACAATCACATTTACAGTAAACGATACAAATCATAGTGCAACTCATTTTCTACAGGCCTCCAATGGATTAGCAGTTCCAATCATATAGTAACAAAACACAAAAGATTCAGGCATTGTTGAACAAATTCATATCGAAATTCAACAGAGAGAGGAAGTGAACCTTGTAGAGCTCCAGATGAGCAAAAGCTCGCCCTCTGCAACAAAGCACAAACAGATGAGATTAGAAGCTTCACACAGAGAGAGAGATATCGAGAGAGAGAGAGAGAGAGAGAGAGAGACGTTGATGGAAGAGCAGAGAGGGAGCAGCCTGCGAAACAAGGCCATGGGTTTTAGGTTTGCAGTCGGAGATTGGGGATTAGAGAATGGAATGAGAGAAGCTCAACTTGATTAGTGGTGTAGGCGAAAATAAAGCGCCGCCATTTTAACATTCAGGGCCTGATGCAGCTCAACTTGCTTAGGAGAACAGGGACACGACAAAAGTTATACATTTTCGTCAAAACTTTTGACTCCGTCAAATGTTGATTATTCCACCGAACCAGGGGCGTAACTACGTAGGAGACTGGTTGGGCTATATAATTCTTTCAATGTTTCATTGATTTTAAGTGCTAACATTTCTCATATTCATGTTGGTTCAGTTGGCAAAGTGAATAAAGTAATTGTAATCTCTTCAAAATTACGATCTACTAAAGTATATAAATAATGGGAACAAAGTAAGTTCTTCAATCCATTTTGTTGCTCAAAATCCATCACTGGCAGTCCTTTGGATCTGTTGACACCCAAAAATCGAGCTAACAAGCCCAATTCATATTTCAAGGAGAATTACACCTGTCACGCCACGCACGTGAACCCAAGCCACATTCATGCACTTGGGGCTTACAAGAATGGATGTGATGTGGAAGGTTACGGAAAAGTATGAACCCATCGTTAGTTTTAGACACTAGTAATTTTGGACTTGGGAACCAAAATTCAAGCCTAGTAGTCTAATCCTAACATGGGTAAGTGAAGAAGACAGAGAGCCCAAAAGCCCAAGCCCAAATCCTTTAGAACCAAACAAAACAGTAAATGCTAAACATAGGATTCTTGATCCCAGCCACATAACATAATCTCATAGAGGAACATAATCCCAGCAGCATAGCAGAAATTCTGGGATTTTTGCAATCTTACGAGCAGATTTAAGCAGCGGGAATCCTGCAATAGTAATCCCAGCAGCAGATTTCACGGCACAAATCCTGGATAGCAATCCCAGCAGCAGATCTTAGGGATTATGATCACAACCATACGTCAAAGGCAGCAAGAGTAATGAGGCATCATGACTCAACTCCTATAAATTCAGAGTTCTTGCGGCTACAAGGGGGGCATTCAGAAACGACCCCAAAGAAACCCACATGCAAAGCAAACCCAAGCAATTCTCCAATACTTATCCCAGAAACATTTAGGCAAACCCAGAAACAAAACCAAGCAGTTTCTCCTAACACCTATCCTAAAAACCCATTTCCAATCCAAAACCTCATCAACCACAATCTGAATCCAAGCTTTCATGGCTGCTGTGAATCTCTCATCTTCAATACAAATCATGATTTTCTAGCTCCCACGCCATGCACATCTTGCTAAGCCCTCCATTGAAAGTAACAAACAACCAGTTCACTGCCATGAGTGAGTATTGAGCTGCCGGGAGGAACACAATAGCAAGCTTCCTAAGATTCTCAGTCCTTCGAAGTTTGTTGGGCCTAGTCTTCGCTTACTCAGATAAAGGGGACAAGATTTTGGGTTCGGCCATGGTGATTTCACAGCCGTACAACCCTGATCAAAAGTGCCTCTACATTTTGGCGACTTCACTTGGGACTAGGCTGTGTTTCCACCTCAGCTTCCTTAACAGTAGCATTTTACTCCATAAATTTTCCATGCTTGCTTCAAACCACTCATGCTTTACCACTGACAATATGTATCAGATGCAACCAATGGGAGCTCTCTTGATGAACATGCCAATACTCATTGCCACACAAGCTTGTTGCTTATTGCATTGACTATGAAAATTTAATCCATGAGTTTCTGTTATAAGAATCATGAAAGCTGTTGTCACACCCTGATTTTTAAACACAAATAAAAATCAATATATAATCTCATAATTATACATGCGTGATGGTTCAGGCATCAATACAAAATACCTGGAAAACTTTTTCCTTTTAAACCAAGTACATACTGATGCCCTGAACCCACTATGTCAATACAAACTCGCTCCGCAGAGTCAAATATTACACAAATTTACAAATTAAATTGCCACAAAAAAATAATAAGTAAATGCTCCTCAGAGCTTACTACAAGCGGAAGTCTTAATAACGATAAAGTCACAAAATTGGCTTCCTACCGTTAAGCTGCTAGCACACTACCTCAATTTCAGCCACGATTACCCTGACCTGCAGGATTAACCCCTACATCATTGAATAGTGCACCTGGTTGCCACACAACAAACCCGGTAAGCTTATGAAAGCTCGTATGAGTAACTCAAAACACACATACATACAACTCGCCCAACGAGGAAAACCCATCAACTCGTGAAAAATGAACACACACCTTGTTTTCCCAAAACAACCCATTCTTTTCCCAAAAGAAAACAACAGAAATCACCCCGTGACAAAAATCATATTAATTGAAACTCTGACAATTCAATATGCATTTCCCCAAAAGTCACACCGTGACAAAATCATATAAATTGAAACTCTGACAATTTAAATATGATACACAAGTCCACCCTGGACATTTAAAAGAAAGAATCCCCGACACTCCCTTTTAAAACACGTTCTCAAATCAACAAAAGTCACCCCGTGACAAAATCATAATAATTGAAACTCTGACAATTAAATATGATACATAAGTCCTCCCTGGACATTTAAAAGAAAGAATCCCCGACACTCCCATTTAAAACACGTACTCATGAGCATCAAATAGCTCCCCGCTACCCCCCATGATGTACAATGGCAACAGACTAGAGCTCTAATTGATCGTATCCACAAACCCGGCCAAAGGCGTGAAGTCCCGATTTATATGCTCAGGGTCACTCCCAGCAACCCCGAATCCTCAGACCGCCCCGGCCGTTAGATCAAAACATTTCAAAGTGGTCACTCAGGACCAAAGTTACTAGACTCTTAAAAGGAGATGTCACCCCATGACCTCCGATCATCAGACCTCCCCGGTCGTCAGATCAAAACATTAAGCAAGTCGCTCTGGACCCAAAATGTTAAATCAAATCAAAAGGAGAAATCACCACTTGTGACTCTCAGATCTTCCGACCCCCGGTCGTTAGATCAAAATATTAAGCAACTCACACCAAATCTTGACAATTTTCAAATCATAGAAATTCTTAATTCCTAAAACAATGTTTCCCGAAAAGTCAAGCCTCAAAACAATAGAATGAAACCCATCAATCTCTATTGCTTAATTCACCCATCAACCCTTAAGAATATACATATTTCACGTAAATATATATATACATGGTCATTCACTCAGGGATGTCACTAATACCAACTATAGTTTGCAGTTAACTAAATAACTCCCAAAACAATAAAGGTAACTTCGTTCGTAAATGAACATTGTGAGATTACTCACCTCAAAATTCTGCTGCGTCTTCTATACAGAACCGAATTACACTCTCCCCAACAACTCGTCCAAATCACCTTAAGAAATACCTAATCACCGATGACCACAATTCAGTACACGAATCACCAAGTGATTAAAGTCCGAAACCCCCGTTTTGAACTAAAATCCCCATAAGTAACGCCAATCAAGGAGAAACCTCATACGAGACCACCCAAAGTCTCCGGAATGCTACTATGATCGATATGCCAAAACCACAAGTCGATCGAACGCTCGAATCCTCACGGATCGAATAATCGAACAGTTCAAAACCGTAAAAATCATAACATATTCCTTCGATCTCTCAAAATTATGTATTTTATATCAAAACGCTCGTATCGACGAGTAGATGATATATAAAACCATAAATTATCCCTTACATGGCCGGAACGCCGCCACAGGCAGTGGCACACCGCCGCCGGACCAAACTCAAAATCACAACAATCAAGCCATCCAGAAATGTTCATCATGAAGAGTAGAGCAACTTTCATACCTGGAGCTAAGCCTAGATCAGTCTAGATCGTCCTAGATCACGCTTGCAAGATCGATCAATCGTTGTCGTCCGATCAAGCTCCAGATTCGTTGTGCACCGCTGATTTTCAAACCATGCTCTTTCACTCCACACGCAAAATTGTCCTTCAAGGAGGGTATGAGGATGATCAAGAGGAGACGTCGCCGGAAACTGGGAAAATCCAACCGGATCCGATTACGTTGACTGTAGCTGCTCCGATCTCCACTTTTCGGTGGTTGTCATCGCCGTCGATCACCAGAGGGAGGACGGCGAGATGGTGGCAACCACATCTGCGTTGGTCTCGTCGCCGGCGGACATCGGGAACGGCCGGAAAACTAGGGTCGGATCACTGGGTTTGGGTCGGGTCGCGCGGGGGCTGAGGAGAGAGAACGGAGAGAAATCTTGGGGAGAAAATGAGAAAAGGAAAAATTCTGGGATTTATGAAAAAATCTGAAATTTTCTCCTATTTATATAAATTTCCTCAAATTTCAATCGCTCATAACTTTCTCATACGAACTTCGATTTCCGCGTTCCACATGTTCACGAACTCGTATCAACGCACTCTATGACTTTTGTGAAGGAAGTTTTCGTAGAAACCCAACATATAAAAAGTCAACCTTTGCGCCCCCCTAAAACCATACTTTTCAAATAACAATTCGTCCGAAACACTTCCGCTCCTTCCACGAGCCACGAAATCGTCTAATAATCACTAAATTAAATTCAGGAAAATAAATACTAATTTCCGGGGCACTACAGCTGTCAAAATCAAATTTATTCACTCATTATTCAAGCTTCAATATTGAGTGAACAAATTAAGAGTCGTATTACTCAATCTATTAAAAGCTATCTCACCTTGAGGCTTCAACAAAACCAAACAAGCTACCACAAATAACCTCATCACCAGTTGATGCATTTCTTCCATATTTGATAAGGTTTGAACCTTCTGCCTAGAAACTAGGCCATGATTCTAGCGGCTAACTTCTTCCTTGCTGAACATATATATGTCACGCTGAATCTTGACTACCACTGCTGGGAGTAACGTATAAACACGTTGCAAGCATCACAACCATTAGCACCACAAAACTATCTTACCTTTGTTTAGCCACTTTTCAAGCATTTTGGGCCTATTTACCAGATTTTTCATAAAACTTACCAACAGCATGGAAGACAAAATATTAGTCTTTATTTGTGCTAATACCATGCCTAAATCAACTCAGTATACTAAATCTCAAAGCTATCCTTTTTTGCAAAAGAAATTTCAAGTTTCATGCAAGAATACTTGGGGGCTTTGCTTATGAAATATTTCAAAAACATGCTATGATTTAACCACGACCCCCTCTATTTCATAGCAGTGCTCTATGCTTAAAAATAATAATAAAAAAAAAATCATGCTCTTATTCCATGGCAGGATGACAATTTTCTTCAAACTATCTATGTTTTGCTATCACAACACCGCCAGATATAATCAAGCAAAACAACAACAAACTTCAAAGTGATGCAAACAAGCTTATGGCCATAAGCACAAGCCCTTCACACTTCTCAAGTGATATTCATTGCCAGATAACATGCAGAGCAAAGTCAAATCTTGTTCTTCTAATCAAGCTACTGCACTTAGAGGCTGATGAGTTAGTTTATGTTAATTACTTTTAACAGCAGCTCATCCATCACTTTTGAGCCTCATATTCATGCATCAAGCTGATCCCATCTGAAAGCAAAAAATATTTAAATCAGGCAAAATCATTCCCTTTACATTCCATAACCAGCTCTAAATTATATCAATGAAAATCAACATCCAAATTCCGACAATACCTCAAGCATATCCGCTCTCAACAACCATACCATTTCAATCTATTACATCATTCAAGAGCACCCTTCCAGATCTATACACCAAAGCCAACCAGCAACAAGCAAGTTTGAAGAAAAGAAGAACTGCTAGATTACTGACAGATCTCGAGCATATTCATATCAGGCACACACATGCAAAATTTACAATTTTAATTTGAGAATAAGTCTTTCAAGCATACAGAAGAAGTGAAAAGAAACTTCAAGCACAACATTCACTCTATTGAAAAAAAAAAAAAAATTCATGTATGAAGACGGGAGCAACCAAGCAAAATGGACTGAGCATCATGCAACTCAAGCAACGTCCTAAGCAATTTAAGCATTTCAAGCTGCTTAGATGCGTAGACAACTTAAAATGAAAGAAAAGTTCACTGCTGTAACAAAGCCAAGACTATAACATTCCCCATTCATGATCACGTCACTAGTAAATCATGCAAGTCACAATTCACCACCATGCTAAAAGGAGCTTGAAAACAAAAACAAACCATTATGCCCAAAGTAACTCAAATATTCTAAGCTATTCTAGTGCCGATATCATGGTATTCACTTCCTTGCAGGCCTAAAGCTCTGAGATCAACAACTAGACCCATTTTACTGCTGGGAATAAAGATGACGTTCAAATACATCCATGAAGAAACTGTACTTTTAGCATGCTAATCCTATCTGACCATCAAAGAAAAACAATTCAATTCGAAGAATTTAAGCAAGCAAAGTATTATCCAAACTCGAAGATCAACAAGCACTTATTCAAGATTCAAGCTTCCATGCTCTATTGATTTCAGACGATCAAGCATACATGCATACTCTCAAAACCAAACTTTGCACCATAATACTTTCAATATCTGAGTCTACCTCCCTTTACTAAAAATGCCATCCATTCTTATAATAAGACATCTAATGTCATCCCCCTTCATTTTCTTAGATGAAAAAAATAAACACTTCTAACCAGTTTTCATTACCTGTTGTCTTTATTCCCTGTAAACCAAAATAGCTCATCATCGTAATCAACCGAGCATACATACATGTCATTAAAGCTTGTACTAAAGCAATTCCAGCAGAAGTTCATACAGCAACTGCAATTCCTACTAAATCCTAATTCAACAATTTCAAGCCATGCCAAGCCAGTGATTAGTCGACAAGTAATCGATAGACATGAGAGTATAGCTGGAACATGCTAGCTATATAAAATTAGACCTGAGCTTAAATCTCTATTATGTAACTCAAGCAAGAATCACGACATGCGAGCAAACATGACAGCCTTTATGCATGCATATCTATAGTATTGTGTCACTGCTGTGTTACATGCAAAACATCGGTTTTGCTTCAAGTAAGGTATACTTGGGGGCTTGGTGAAAGATGATTCATGATAAAAAGCACAGGCCCATGGTCTATTGATTCATTGGAACATACGAACTAGAACTTAAGGCTTCCAAGCACACTACTGCTGGATCAATTCTATTCATTTTTATGCTAATTCAAGGCATCATGACTTTTTTAAAAAAAAAAAAAAAAAAAAAGAATTAAAGTTCTTATGATGTTCGAATTATCAAAAATTCATCTACACAATGCCAAACTCATGCTCATGCCACTCATACATCATGCCAAGCTCATGCTCATGCCAAGCTCATTGTCAAGCCAAGCGGATTCACGACCGAGAGTAACATGTCTATAAACAAGCTTATGTCAAGCAAAAATATTTTAAGCATATAAGCATACAAACGCCAATCATGCCAAGCTTCTCTCTAAGGTCGTGCATCCATTAGAGAACTAACAAGAAGCATGCGCAGGTCACTCCAAGCTCTTATCTTGTAAGATCGTATATGCATCGAAAACCAAATGAGAGTCACACCAAGCTAATTACATCCAAGCTCATGCTTGTTAATGCTAATGCATTCTCATTTGGCCATTAAAGAAACTTGAGGAGGTCATAAGCTCATACCATCAAAGCACATGCCAAAGACATGCCCAAGCATAACGATCACTAATTGAATCAATTCAAACCAAAACAAGCAAGCGGAGATCATACAAACTCATTCTCTTACCAAGCCGAATCCCTTACAGGACAACAAATTAATCAAGACATACATGCCTGGAGAGTCAAGCAAGACAATGTGAAAAACTAGATTGCCAAACGCTGCTGTAAAAGCAACACAAACCACTACCATGCCATATAATTCAAATCAATAGTCTTTTCCAAACCATTTTGTGATAATCTTACTTCGTTAAACCAACATGCTAACCTATTTTTAACCTTATCCATACCAAATTGTTTCTAAATTAACAATCTCTTGATGTTGTGACAACCTCTTATCATGCTAGCTAGACCAAATCTCGATTCTTCTTAAAATGACCAAACCAAATTTCAATAACCAAAAGCACCTTCCTATCAATTAACAAATATTTCTAGCCCTTTAAACAACCATCATGCCAAACTAATACCTAGAACACCTCATGCATATGTCAATCGGATCACGACCAAGACAATCATGCCAAGCATACAAACTTCTCTCTTTCAAACTAGTGCTTCCACCAAGTAACCATGTGAGAACCATGCAAAACAACTGAACTCATTCTTTTCAATGCCAATGTGCTCTCCCTTGATAACTGAAATAATCATGCAACTGCTAGCTCAAGCCATCAAAAGCTCATGCCTAGAATATGCCCAAGCATGACTGTCACAAGTTCAATTGAAACAAAAACGAAGCCAAGAAAAGATATTTTTTGTTTTACAATATCAAAGCTAATCAAGCAAGACCAGGCCATGCAAACCAACGCAAATTCAAGCCAAGCAAATTACTGATATAAGTGTCAGTAACATGATCAGGCCAAACTAAGAAACTTACATATACCAAGTCAAGCAACGCCATGCTATACCATTAATTTTCACAATTATAGAAGTAAAATAGAAGAGGCTCACAAACGGCTTGCAAAAAAGGGCTCACAAAGACAGGTTACATTACAACCCTAGCAACAAAACAAAGTATGTGATAACTGCAGCAATTAAAACAAGCCACAGCAAAACATGCCATGCAAATTCATGTTATATCACTATTAAATTCAATTCTTGACAAGCAATATCCATATTCATATACTGTCAATCAATCATGGTGATTATTAAGCAAATTCAAAACCCAACAGCAAGCATAAAGAGTTCACCACCAGGAGAAAAGACCAATCGATGTTTCAATTGGATTCAAGAATACAACTTTAAAAGATCAAATGCAAGCATATCATTCTTGTATTGATGCTCACCTAGATATCATGAAGAACCACAATGCAACGATTTAGCCCAGTATGCGAATTCCTAGCAGCCAATTAAAGCAACGACAAAGCTAGCACCACCGCAATAAATTCAAGGTTGTGTGTGGTCAGTGCGTTACCACAGCTACCATAAGTCATACAAATTCACAGAGAGCATGCTCAAATAAGTAAGCAAGCCAAAGCCAAGCCACAAAGAAATCTAATACAAATGAAAATTCTACATGAAAGCATCTATTGATGCGGAAGATAACACCAAGCAAGATATAGCAAAAAAAAATGTATATGACTCATATATGCTAGTCAAGCACATGGTCATGCAAATCTATGACAATGAGTCAATGAAGGAAAAGCAAGCTAAGCAATTCAAGCAAGAAAAAAAAAATTCAGTTACTGTGATCAAGTTAAAACTCACTTCATTGCCGTGTTCAAAGCTTCCACCATTTACTTACATCTAGTTTATCATTGGAATTGAGGCTCTCATGTAGACCCCCGTACTTTTATTGTTTATTTTATTTTTATCGTATAACGTATGAAGCTACGTATTCATAAGGTACAAAAGTATTCGCACTTAGGTTAAGACTTTGAGGCTATTTTAAAGGATTAAGAATTTAGAGAAATCCAATTTGGGTCTAGGAAACTATTTTTAAAGTATCAAGGCTTAGGACAAGCCCGGAAAATTTTCCCGAAATGATTCGGTGAAGTGTCGGAGAAATAAGGATGTTTGAGGTGTATTTTCGGAGTGGACTTGAAGGAAATTAAGAGGAAAATGAAAATGGAGCAGCCCAAGCCCACTTGGTCCAAAAGGATGGGCAGATTGGACTTTTCGCACTCATTAAAAGGGAGAGATATTTAAGCAACACACTCTCTCAAAACCCTAGCCTCTACCCTCATTTTCTCACTTCTCACTCTCTCTTTTCAGCTCTCCCTCTCTCTCATCCGATTCTCTCTCTCCTCGGAAGCTGCCGGACGCCGCCGGCCGCCGGAACTCCGATCCAAGCCCAAATTTCCAGATTTTCTTCTCTTCATTCCCTCTTCCCATTTCTTCAACCAAAATCATGAAATTAATTTGGCCATTTAATCCTCCAAAAACCCTAGAACCCTAAGCTAATTTGGGGGTTTTTGTGATTTCTTCATTCCAAGTTCAAATCAAGGTAATCTCCCTCCTAATGTAGCCTCTATTCATCTGATCTATACCTATTTCTTCCTAAATCCGAGTTTTTGATTTTGATTTGTGATTTTGATGCATGAACCCGATTTTCCCTAAATCAAGAGGCTAGGCTACGGGTTTGGCAAGGATTTGTGGTAAGGATCTATCCATGCAACCTTGTTTCAAGTTTTTGGTTGTGATATTGATGTTGGACAGATTTGTAGGTGAAGAAGGCCAAGGAGGAGGAATAGGCCGTGAGTTTTGAAGAAGAAAGGGGAAGGAATGGGTTTTGGACAAACTCTAGAATTTTTGGAATTTGTTTGGTTAATTTTGATTTTGTTGAGCTATTGTTGTTGTTGGAAAAATTGTGAAAATTAGATCTTTGAGGAGGGTTTAATTAGTAGAATTTTATTAGCCTAGTTTTCAAAGTGTTGGAATTTTGTGTTGAGGAGTTTGGTGATTGTTGTGTAACTTTCTTCTTCCTTTTCTTTTTCTTTTTCGCCAAAAGAAAAAGAAAAGGAAGAAGAAAGAAAGTCTTTATTTTTGGAAGAAAAAGAAAATAAAGAAAAAGAGTAAAAGTTGGATTAAATGAGTTTTTACAGTGGTAAAGTGGTAAAAAGTGAAGAATGTGAAAGTAAAGGTAAATTCGGTAAAAAGGAGGTAAAAGGTAAAAGTGAAAGTATGGAGGTAAAAATCACGGTAAAAGTAAAAAAGTGAAAAAGGAGAAGTAAATGGGTAAAAGTAAAAGCAAAACTTTATTTATAATTATTTACTTATTTATTTTTAATAAATAAGAAATAATGGTAAATAAAATAATACTTAGTCAAAAGTCAGAAGTCAAAGTCAAATGTCAAAAGTCAACTCTTAGAGTTGACCAAGGTTGACCGACCTCGTAAAACGAGAGGATCGACTCGACTTTGGTCGCTCGGGTTGGCGATAGTTTAACGGAGCAATAAGGACGTTTTTCCTTTTTAAGAAAGAAGTTAGTTTCCTAAATTGGTAAAAGTTGAAAGGAATAATAAATGGTCTCATTGAAATAAAAGGATTTAGTATGCGCGATTACTTAGAGATGATCATGATGTTTACCTGGATAATTACTTACAAACTAAGTAATGGTTCAGGAAACACGATCGTTAAGGAAGCTTAAGCGGAAAGCACCACAGTGCTATATGTGTGGAATGCTCTAGTATAATAGTATGTTGCATGCAAGTATGTTTTTGGTTGTTCATTAGTTGATGCCTCGTGATACCTGTATTTTCATAACTGATAATTGCTGATTGCAAAAACCGAGGCTAGACTTGCATGTTGAGATATTGTACCCTTTGTATGTTTGTACTTTTGACTCGAAAGTGAATGGGACCTAGACGCGTTGATTCCTAAGGATCCCACGGTGTCGATAACCGTGAACCTCCTGAGGGGGCTGTGCTCCTATGTTTGTCGAGGAAGGGTGAGTACCGACAGTGAACCAATCATAGGAGACTTAGGACCAAGAAATGGACACTTTCGCTACTTGTAGTTATAAGGACTACAGTGTAGTTGGCCGGTTCTCGAAGGATGACGAACCTGGTCGGTCACCGATTTATTTTAGTTTAGCCGACAGGTAAGTATCTCGGAGCTCCAAGTTGTGTGAAGCATGCTGCATATGATTTCTCAAAAAAGGACAAAGATGATTGTTTTTGTTTGCATTTGTTTTACTCGATTTTACAAATGCGCGCAATCTATATTCTAGTAGTTATGTGTTACCTATTAGTTTTCAAACCTAACTAAGGTTAGGTCGGCCCCTATTGGGCTAGCGAGGACGAAATGCTCACCCCTACATTTCAAGTTACAACGAGGTCACTCCGAAAGATCTGGACTAGAAGTGGGTCGTTGGCTGAGTCTGTGTGTTGTTGTCCCTATTGCTTGAAGTTCTTCCCTTTTGGTACTCTATTGATTTACTCGCTTTTCTTTCAATGTTGAACTCTGTGAGGTCCGCCTACCTAGGAGTTCACCTCACCCTTTTTTTTATTGTTGTTGTTGAACTCTTTTCATTTCGGTTAATTATGATGTAAGCCCTAAGGCGTCACAGTGCACTTTCCCACTTTATTTTGAAGCATTTTCCAGACTTACTAATTTGAATATTGGGTTGTTGATTGAAAATCCTTTCTTAAAAGTTTACTTAATTGGTCTCCTATTTTCTAAAATTTGCATTTTCAAAAGGCTTTGTAGTATTAAGTTGGTAGGTCTACGGCACGTCTATGACGTATCGAGCTCCTATTGGCTTAATATTACGGCGCTGTGGTATATCCACTCGAGTCGCCACATCTCATATCCTGTGTCATTGGCCTCTACTACTCCACTACTGAAACAAAAGCTGCCGTAATCAATTTTATCAAGTCAGAGCTTAAGCACAGAGTATCTCATCTGAAGCAAAAAAAAATGTGGAGAAGTCATAAGCGCTAGCATTTACGATCCAGCAAGCATTATACAAGCTTTCACATGCTATGATTTCAACATCAGGCATATACCTACTCTTAATTCAAATTCCAACCTGTCATAGATTTTTGCTCCAACACCAACACACTACATATAAAGATCCAAATATTGCTACCCATATATACAAAATTCAGCAACCAAAGTCATACTCTAACCCTTCATTACTCTACACAAGCATCTACAGCCATACTTTAACGTCAAGCATCTACATATCCAATCAATCACCAAATATAGTACCCATTCTTCACATCAAGTATTACCATCTAAATGTCCTGTATATATCAAGTTCTAATTAAAGGCCCAAAATCTTGAATCCAAGCTGTTAATTTCTCCCTCAAAGCATCGCAAAGAAAATAGAAGAAAAATCATTGTCGAGATGGACCTACAAGACGTAGAGGCAAATGAGAAATCAATGAAATCTGAGCCCAAATATGTCCAAACCCTATATAAGGAGCAATCATGAGAAATTTCATGCTTAATACATGACACTTAATCTAACATCATGAACCAATATATCATGCCGGCCAAGTCCATGCAAATTCCAAGCTTGTGCTCGTGTCACTCAAACATTATGTCATGCACATGCTCATGCTAAGCTCATGCTCAAGCCATACAGATCCACGACCAAGAGAAACACGTCAATACTTAAACAAGCTTATACCAAGCAAAAGTAATTTAAGCATACAAGCATCAGACATGCATACACAAGCCATGCCAAGCTCCTCTCTTAAGGTCGTGCATCTACCATAGAACATATGAGGGTCATGCCAAGCAACCAAGCTCACTCAAACATTATGTTTTCATGTACAACTCTAATTCTATGCTTGTAATCCTTTATATAAAGAGGTCACTATATCAATAATATCATGACTCACCATAAGAAAACTGAAATTGGGAGAGAATTGAGTCGTGATATTACCCTCACCCATAACCAAGTTTAATACCCACCACCCATAACCAAGTTTGTTTATGAGGGTATCCTCATATGTTCCATAATACCCTCATATGTTCTTGGTATCCTATTCAGTTTATCCCCTTGAGGTTTGAGGGTAATTTTATGTTAGTCTCTATCCTCCCAATTTAATCAATTTACCCCCGAGCTTGTCAATTTTCCTCAACCGTGTCCAATGTCTCACTTTCCGTCCAATTTGGATGTTAAATATGTAATTAGGGCCCACTTCAAGGGCTAAAATGGTCATTTCAAGACAAAAATAATAATTAAAAAAAAATCATAGGGAAGAAAACCAGTACCATATACCATACGGAAGAAGCTTCAATTCTTAGTTCTTCTCTGTACCCATATACTTAGAAGAAAAAATCATTGATCAAAAACTAATCTTGATCCTTTTCTTACCAAACCCAGATCATTCCCAGCTTGTGCTCGAACATCAAGCATGTGGTCTTACCCAGAAACCTTGTTCATCTTACCAATTACCCATAACATACGCAGGTACGTACCCATAAAAGAATCAAATTGCCTTGATTCTTTTCTGACCACTCCAAACCAGACCCATACCAGAATCATATCAATCAATCAAAATTGCATTGTCAATCTCTTGCTCACACAAGTATTGCAGAAAATTAGCCATACCAATACCCTCAACAGAAGAACTTTGTTTCTTCAATCTACCCACCACCCATAACCAAGTTTTTTGCTCAAAGATTGAGCAGAAGCTCATACCATAAGATACCAAGAACAAATTTTGTTCGTCATCTAATCAGTACTTGTACCATACTCAGGAAGAAAGTCAAAGTACCTTCCGATTCCGGCGACCCGACCTGCAACTTCGACCCCCTCCGCCGCTCGGATCCTCCTTTGACCCAGAACGAACTGCAGCTCGGACCTCAGACGTCGGACTGCCTGTTACCAAGGAGAACCATCGGCGGTGCCATCGGATTTGAAGAAGAGGCCTGAAAAAGAAGCTGCCACCCAGACCTCTTCCACAAAGAATCTGCCAACCGATCAATTCGGAGATTGAAGATATCAAGAAGGGAAGATCGATTCGGACATGGTCAAGCTCATGGAGTCACCAAAACCGGTTGGGCTACAAGAATCAGCGTCACAAGCCCTTATTTTGCTGTTGACAGTTCGGTCGAACTGGAATGAGTTGGATCCCAAAAACGAAGCGGTGAGCCACAAGGATCGGTGTCACAAGCCCTTCGGCCGCTGCCATCCAGCATGTCGGATTTTGTTAGGGTACGAGCCCTAACTTCCAGATCAGAGAAAGAGTAGAAAGAAATTACAGAGAGGAAATCTAAGAAGAAAAGAAATTGTATTGCAATTGATATCGATTCGTACAGATTTGCCAGCATATGTAGCTAGACGATAACATGTGAGACACGTGTCAGTAGGACACTGGTAACCTCAAGATAGCCTAACAGCTCATAGATTCCTCTTCGATGTAAACAAAACGGTGCGTATTAACCTAATGACTTAAATAAAGAAGGAAAAAATTCTGTTTACTACCCTGTACTTTTAAGGGTTCGTCAATTCAGTCCCTGCACTTTTAATTTAATCAGAAAAGTCCTCGCACTCTCCAATTTCATCAAATCGATCCATTCCGTCACTATTCCGTCCATTTTCTCTGTTAATGTGCTGACGTGGCACATTTTCACAGGGAAATTCCCAAAATACCCCTACTCAAAGCCTCTTCCTGCAGAACAGAGCTTCACTCTCTCTCCCACTTCTTCTTCCCCAAACCCTCTTTCCCTCTCTCTCTCTCTCTTCTCCCCACCCAAAAAAATGGAGGAGAAAAAGAAAACCCATTTCTTCTTTTCCATTACCTTCACTCTTCTCCTCTCCTTCTCCTTCTCCGTCGCCCTTGACCACCAGACCCTCCTCTTCTCCCCCTTCCCCTCCGCCCCTACTCTCCCCCAACCCGAATCCTTCTCCGCCACCTCCGAACCCGACCCAGATTCCATCTCCCTCCAACTCCACCACCTCGATGCCCTCTCCTCCAACCAAACCATCTCCCAGCTCTTCCACCTCTGCCTCCACTGCGACGCCCTCCGCTTCACCTCCCTCACCTCTCCCTCAACCGCATCGGTGTCGGCACTCCCCCTAAATACCTCTACATGGTCCTCGACACCGGCTCCGACGTCGTTTGGCTCCAATGCGCCCCCTGCAAACGCTGCTACTTGGACTCTAGGAGGCTGGATGATGGAGTCGAGGCAGGACACGAAGCTGTAGTTGTTGATCCGGGCAAAGTTGGGGTCGTGGTGGGAGAATTCGGCGGCGATTTCGGAGGGGGTGATGAAGGAGAGTTTGGATCGCCGTTGAGGGTGTGGTTGCGAGAGGAGGTTGTGGTCGGGACGGTCGCCGAGGGCGTTGAGGACGGAGTGGGTCTGGGCGACGTCGGAGACGGCGCGGGTCATGGCGGCGATGACTTTGGGGTCGGAGAGGTGGGGCATCTGGCTGAGGAGGATGAGGATGGTTGCTGGGTATGATGAACTGGGGCTGGCCACGTTTGTGTGTGAGTTTGTATTTATACTAAACAAAATGATGAGCCAAATTTCTTGTTTTGTGTTTTGCTTACTGAATGGTTCATTGTGGGCTTGTTTTCTGAGTTTCTGGTTTAGGTTGATGGTGTTGAAAGCATAGAGTCCTCTCATTGATTGTTGGGGGTTTTGTCTTTGTGAGTTGCTCTTGATTTCAGTACTCTTGCTTGGATGAGTTCATATTTGGAGTCTTTGATGTGTTTTGGTATGCATTTGATTTTAGTATGACCTTCCAAGTGAGCTAGTAGTGGGGATCGATCTTGGGAAGTTGGTTGAGAATTGAACAAGGGAAGGACTGAGAAGAAGGAGAGTAAACAGAATATACTTGTATGGGTATTTTGGGAATTTCTCTGTGAAAAAGTGCCACGTCAGCACCTTAACAGAGAAAATTGACGGAATAGTGACGGAATGGATCGATTTGACGAAATTGGAGAGTGCGAGGACTTTTCTGATTAAATTAAAAGTGTAGAGACTGAACTGACGAACCCTTAAAAGTACAGGGTAGTAAACAGAATTTTTTCCAATAAAGAAAATAGACTAACTTGTCTTAGTCAACTGGTAAAGATAATTCTTAACTTCATAACAACTCTACCCCCCTCAAATCGAACTTGACCACAAGTTCAAAACTGTACTGTAACTCTCACAACACATGGGGTTGATCATGGCCCTCCACATCAGGATTAAATGTTGGATACCTGAGTAAGATTGTTTCTGCCTCTTCCCAGGTGGCTTCTTCTGGTGTAACTCCCAACCACTGAACCAGCCACTGAGTTACTACTGCCCCCTTCTTTTTGAAGATTCTTCTATCAAGAACAGCTACAAGCTCCCACCTGGGGTTCTCAGGATCACATATTGGAGGGAGCTGTGCAGCCACTGTAGCAGTTTGACCAAGCTTTTTCTTCAACAAGGAGACATGGAAGACATTCTGAATCCTAGCTGATGGTGGTAGGTTGAGTCTGTAAGCCACCTTCCCAATTCGTTCTAACACCTCAAATGGACCATAGTACTTCTGTGCTAGCTTATGAAACACATTCTTATGCATAGAATGTTGTTTGTAGGGTTGCAGCTTCAAATATACCCAATCTCCTACCTCAAACTCCCTTTCAGTGTGTTTCTTATCGTAGAAGTTCTTCATTCTAGACTGAGCCAAATGAAGGTTTCTCTTGAGAGCAGAGAGTATGGTATCCCTATTTTGCAGTTGATGGTCCACTGCAGCAATAGAAGTTGAACCCGGCAGATAAGGAATGATGGATGGGGGTTCATATCCATATAAAGCTTGGAAAGGTATCATCTGTATAGCAGAATGATAGGCTGAATTATACCACCACTCTGCCCATGGCAGTACTTGTACCCAACCAGTTGGTTTCTCACTTGTCACACACCTAAGATACTGTTCCAAAGTTCTGTTGAGGTTTTCAGTTTGTCCATCAGTCTGTGGGTGATATGCAGATGACTTGTCAAGCTTGGTACCCTGCAATTTGAAGAAGGATTCCCAAAATAGACTGAGAAACACTGGATCCCTGTCAGAAATAATGTGTTCTGGCATGCCATGAAGTCGGAAAATTTCTTGGACAAACAGTTTTGCCACTGATGCAGCAGTATAGGGGTGAGACATAGGTATAAAATGGCCAACCTTAGTCAACCTGTCCACAACTACCCAAATGACTGTTTTTCCTTCAGAATTTGGTAAACCATCAATGAAATCCATTGATATATCAGACCAAGCTCTTTCTGGAATTGGGTTAGGCTGAAGTAATCCTGGTGGTTTGACTGTTTCATAATGATTGATTTGACACACATGGCAATCAGCTATAAACTTTTTGATGTCCTTAAGCATTCCAGGCCAAGCAAAGGTTCTGTGGATTCTCTTGTGAGTTCTAGACCTACCTGCGTGACCTCCAGTATATCCACCATGTAATTCTTCCATAATCTTCTTCCTCCAATCATTGGTCTGAGGTACAAATATTTTGTCCTTGTAGATGAGCTGGGAGTTGATGACCTTAAAGTTTTTTCTGTTTCCCAAACCATGATTGAGATAATCCAATATCTTAGAAGCTTCATCATCCACCAAGCAATCCCTCTTCATTTCATCCACAAACTGATGTACAGGTTGTGATACTCCAGTTAATGCAAACTCCAATTTCCTTGACAAGGCATCTGGGGCCACATTATTTTTACCAGCCTTATATTGTATAGAATAATCATATCCCATCAGCTTGAGCAACCACTTTTGCTGAGCTGGAGTGGTGATTCTTTGCTTCAAGAAGTGCTCTATGGTTCTATGGTCAGTGTAAATTTTGAAATGGTGGCCCAACAAGTAAGGCCTCCAGTGTTGGACTGCAAACACCACAGCCAACATCTCTTTGTCATATACTGACAAAATGGAATGCCTTGGAGCCAAGGCCTTACTGAGAAAAGCAATTGGATGCCCTTCCTGAGATAGAACTGCCCCAATCCCTCTTTCTGATGCATCACATTCCACAACAAATTCTTTATTAAAATCTGGGATAGCTAACACTGGGGTAGAAATTAAAGCTTCCTTGAGCTGCTCAAATGCCACTTCAGAATCTGCATTCCATTTGAAACCATCTTTCTTCAACATGTCAGTTAGAGGCTTTGCAATCACCCCAAAATGTTTCACATATTTCCGATAGTAACCAGCCAAACCTAAAAATCCTCTTAGCCCCTTCAGTGTTTTTGGTTTTGGCCACTGCTTAATACACTAAATCTTGGAGGGATCCACTGCCACCCCTTCAGCACTAATGATGTGTCCCAAATATTCCACTTGTGCCACCCCAAAGTTACACTTACTTTCCTTGATTCTTAAAGAGTTCTGCTGTAATTTGTCAAAGACCAGCTGCAAATGCTTCACATGATCTTCCAATGTAGGTCTATATATGAGTATGTCATCAAAGAAAACCAAAACAAACTTCCTCAAGAATTCCCTGAGAATGTTCATAACAGACTGAAATGTTGATGGGGCATTAGTAAGCCCAAAAGGCATCACTAAAAACTCATAGTGACCAGAATGAGTTCTAAATGCAGTTTTGCTGACATCTTTTTCACACATCCTAATCTGATGGTAACCAGATCTCAAGTCCAACTTGGAGTATATTGTTGCCCCATGCACTTCGTCAATCAACTCATCCACTACTGGTATAGGGTACTTATCCTTCACAGTTGCTGCATTCAAAGACCTATAGTCAACACACATTCTCCAAGTTCCATCTTTCTTTTTAACCAACAGAACGGGGGAGGAGAATGGTGATACACTAGGTCTAATGATGCCATTTTCCAACATTTCCTGTACTATTTTTTCAATTTCTGCCTTCTGGAAGTGGGGATATCTATAGGGTCTGACATTAATGGCTGAAGTGTTAGCTGCCAACTCAATCCTATGATCTTGTGTCCTTGCAGGTGGCAATGTGGTTGGAGGTTTAAAAATATCAGCATAACGGTGTACCAACTTTTGAATTTATGGATGAACAACATCAGTAGCAGATTGCATGGAGATAGGACTTAACTGTACCATTATGGCTTCTTTCTCTTTTTTGAGCAGTCTGATCATTGATTTGCAAGATACCACTGTGGCTTGTGCCTTTGTCTCTCCCTGCAGTGTGAATTGGGCCTGGTTACTGTAAAATGGCATTTTCATGGTTTCAAAGTTCCAGGTGATGTCCCCAAGTGTTCTGAGCCAAGAAGCTCCCAAAACTACCTCACAACCTGAAATAGGTAATATGTAACAGTCAGCAGAAAAAATGTATTGTTGAAGCTGCATCTCAACTCTTACCTGACCCTTGGTCTGCATTAGTCTGCATTATAGCCCCACTAGCTAGCTTGACCTTCAGTGGCTTAATGTCAATAATTTGAGCTCTCATTTTTTTTTAGCAAGGATGGATGGATGAAATTATGAGATGCGCCAGTATCAATTAGTACATGCACCATTCTTTTGTTAAATACATCCTTGAGTTGCATAGTATCAGAATTATTCTGTTCCCCCATTACTTGCAACTGAATTTCAGGTTCAGGGATGTCTTCCTCATTTTGAACTTCTTCTACGACTTCATTATTGGCAGGTGCAGGTAAGTCCACCTCATCTTGAGTCACTTCAATGACCATAAGCTGGCCTTTCCTGCAGTTGTGGCCCGGTCTAAAAAGTTCATCACAAAAAAAACATTGGTTCCTAGCTCGTCTTTCCTGATATTCAGCTTGGCTCAATCTTCTATTCCCTGCGTTAATGTTGTTGCCTATAGCAGAAACAGTCACAGCATTATTCCTAGGTGGGAAATTATGTGGTCTTTCTGAATGACTCTTATTGAAACTCATTCCACTTCTTCCTGAAGTAGCAGGAATTGTGGTTGAAAATGACCTACTTCCCATTGGGGTTTTGGCTTGGTTTCTATGCCCTGCTTCCCTTTCTTCATAAATTCGAGCTAATTCACAAGCCTCATATAGTGATTTTGGTTTTTGAGCCTTAACATCTGCTCTGATCTCACTTTTCAACCCTCCCAAGAAACACGATAAAAGCACCTGTTGAGAAAAACCAGGGGCTCTCCTTGAGAGTTTGGTAAATTGTTCCTTGTACTGCTCTACATTTCCGGTCTAGCTCATTCTAGCTAGGGCTGCTTGATAATCCACAATATTATAACCACTAAACTCTCTCATCAACAGGTCTGCCAATCCTGCCCAAGTGGGGGAAAATTCATGTTTGAACATATACCATCTGTCAGAAGCCTTGTCTGCAAGGTGCATGGTTGCAATTGCTAGCTTTTTTTCCTCAGGGATTTGGTAGAATTCAAAGAACTGCTCTGCCTTGTTTAACCATTCCACTGGGTCCCATCCACTGAATACATTAAATTCTAATCTCATCTGCCTCATTGTAGGTAAGTTGGGATCAGTTTGATGTTGATTTGGATGCACAAACTGATGGCCACAAGGATGTGAGAGAGGTGTACTGTAAGGCATATAGAATTGAGGTAAAGCATATGAACTCTGCAACTGTGATGAATTCATAGGTGGAGTTGTGGGAATTGAAGCAGCTAAGCTGTTGTGTGGCTGGTAGGGCACATATGAATAAGGGTTGGTCTGAGATGAGCTCATCTGTGTTGAGGTGTGGTTTGCGAGGTATGATGGTATGGCAAAAGGCAAGGTGGGATGAACTTGCTGAGGAAAGTTGATGGCTGTGTAAGGATAAGGACCGGAGTAGTTTAATACAAAGGGCTCAGTCTCACTGTAGTGAGTGGTTGCAGCAGTTCCACATGAATTGAAATTTTGGTGCATGTTAGGTACTGCAAAGGGCCCCGTGAAGTGATTAAATGGTAGAGACCCAAAATTTGTATGCTGAAAATACTGTTGTTGCACACTAGACCCTGATTGAGTAGTTGGGTTACTAGTAACCTCTTTGTTACCCAAATTATCTAACACACCAGACCCACATATCATAGCACCATTAGTTTGCACAGTCCCAGCAGTGTTCATCAATTCAGAATAAGTATCACTAGTAAACCCCAATATAACATCACTATGACTCAAAGATGCTGGATGATTAATTGTAGAGGGTTTGGAAATACTACCCATTCCAATAGTGGTAGCAGATGAAGACGTAGCCAACACGGAAGAAGCTGATGTAGTGCGTCCCATTAGGTTACTCGCTGGAGTACCCTCAGACATGTGTAGAGACCCAAATTTTAGTTGTGGTGATCCGATCTGAGCCTGACTAGACTGAGGTGACCCGATCTGAGGTTGAGGGTGCTGAGCCTGAGCTAACAGTGTACGCATATCCTCTAAGATCTGGTGGCGTAATGATGCGACTGATTCCTGTATATCTGTCACCGTTCCTTGAACTGTTGCTACAGATTCCTGCATAGCAATAAGTTTGGCAGTTGTCTCATCCTTGTGAACTTGCAGGTCAAATTCCACACTAGAAAGTTCACCGGAGATGTGTGGTTGAGCTCCGGCACCTCCAGCTCCCTTGAGCTTCACCATCGCCCCAGAAGAAGGGCTCTGATACCAGATTGTTAGGGTACGAGCCCTAACTTCCAGATCAGAGAAAGAGTAGAAAGAAATTACAGAGAGGAAATCTAAGAAGAAAAGAAATTGTATTGCAATTGATATCGATTCGTACAGATTTGCCAGCATATGTAGCTAGACGATAACCTGTGAGACACGTGTCAGTAGGACACTGGTAACCTCAAGATAGCCTAACAGCTCATAGATTCCTCTTCGATGTAAACAAAACGGTGCGTATTAACCTAATGACTTAAATAAAGAAAATAGACTAACTTGTCTTAGTCAACTGGTAAAGATATTCTTAACTTCATAACAGATTTCTTGATGGGCTCGGGTTTCGACCCGTTGCTCCACCAATTTACCGGAAGAAAAAGAAGACCCAGAAGCTGGAGTCGTCGGATTGGCAGCAAGGCGACGGTCCAGGTCGACCCAGAAGACGGCGTAGGGATTGAGGTACCTAGAACAATGGGTGCCCAAAGCATTTATGGGTATGATGAGATCGGCGCGTGAGCTGGTTTCCTGCGTCACCGGACGATGCGGAGGCCGGACAGAATTTGTAGGAGACTGGCGAGTATGGTGATGGTGATGAGTTGCGATGAAGTGTGGTTTGGTTTTGGAGAGGAGAGGATCAGAAGGGGAGGAAGAAGATGATTTTAATTTTTTGTCGTAGAGTTCTTTTTTTGTCTTTTTTTTTTTAATTATTTTTTTTGTCTTGAGATAACCATTTTAGCCCTTGAAGTGGATCCCATTTACAGAATTAATGGACGGAAAGTGAGACATTAGACACAGTTGAGGAAAATTAACAAGCTCGGGGGGTAAACTGATTAAATTGAGAGCATAGGGACTAACATGAAATTTACCTCCAAACCTCAGGAGAGTAAACTGAATTTAATCCTTTTTTTTTTTTCAAATAAAAGATTTCTTTTTTATTCTTTATTCTTTTATTTTATTTTATTTTCAGTGACTAATTTTTTGAATTCTATGAGTCAAAAGAATGGAATTTGCATTTTGGCTTCAATATGAAGAACTTGCAGCTTAAGTTCTTGTGCATATTCTTACAAAGAATGGTACAGAAATTGTGTCCGAACTCGGGTACTTAAGCATACCCATCATACCGCGATGAACACAAAGCACCTATCTGCATGATACCTCATTCCTGACCATGTCGTAAGATGATATATATTAAGGCTTGAACAAGCTGGATGAAACCTGAAAGAAGCATGCTCTTGGAAACGTCAGAATGGACAGATTATCTGTAGATGTTATGATATCTAACCGCTCAGCTGAAAAATGGCTCTAGTCTCCAGCTAGTGACAGTTTACACAAATCAAAAGCCTAACATCCATTGTATACATCAAGATAGAGCATGCATTTTTTAGGGTTGGTAGGGAATCAAGAAAAAAAAAAACAAATAGATATAATTGACATGGAGATAACAATATCAAAATCTATGTCAAATCAATATCTGTAGTAGAAAAGGAGTTTCTAACAAATTGTTCAATGCCTCGAGAAGCAAATTTAATTTTCTATAACAAAGAAATTAATGAAAAAGCAATGGAAACCTGATCAGAATGAACGAGTAAGTGATGGGGTTAAACCAAGAATTAGACTTCATAACATCAATTTTTCAATCCTGGACGAATACTCGAGCATAAGAAAATTTGGTATTATATCCATTGATAGATATGGAAATGCATGGAACGATCTTGTATGACTTAAGTTCATGAATAAATGATTCAATTATATTTTCTGTCAGTAAAGTTTATTATGAAATTGGACTATCAGCCTACTTATTGTAATCTCCCCTCCCCAGAGTTAATAACTTCAATAATCAGCTTAGTGTAAGGTAACGGTAAAAGTTTTAGAGCAGAGTAACCACGATTATGCAGGAATGAGCTCCAAAGCTGGAGCTTCCAAAAGCACTTCCAGTGCAGGCACATCGTAAGATTAGAAATTTCCAAAAAAAAAGGTTTGGAAATGAAAACGGAAATAAAGATAAAATGAGCAAATGCACAACATGATGGTGGAAATAAAATTTGAAATACATAAAATTGTGAAAGAACAAAAAAGAGGTGAGTTTCACGGAACTTCAGTAAGATTATGTGATGCAAAGACATACAATTGTGTCATGGAAATAAAATTTGAAAGACATACAATTTTGAAAGAACAAAAAAGAGATGAGTTTCATGGAAGTTCAGTAAGATTATGCCATGCAAAGAGATTGTCATCCCTGGTATATTATGAATGTATGCAAAAGGTCAACAAAGAAGTAAAAAAATCATCAATCCCGAAAACAGAATAGCCAAACTTTCCACAGCTATAGATCCTAACACAAGGGACAAACATCACAGATATATATTGCATGAGAAAGCAAATGTAAAGAATTGCTACAGTTTATGAGAAAGTAAATATCTAGACTTGCATAGTGTCTTCTTAGTTTATGACATTTTTAAGACTTCAGAATAATGCAGAATTAGTGGGTCGTGACCTATTTTCTTTTCTAGTAAATATTTAGTCATGTAACTATACACACAACTTAAAAGAGCAACAACCTCAACTTTTTTTCTAAAACTAGCTCTACTTAAATTTACCAGAGGCATCCCAGAGAAGAGCACGTCTAAATAAGAGATATGATAGTCATATCAAGTGATTATTAAAAGATATAAGTCAGACGTACCTTCACATGATGTGGCATAATTTTAATATCGAAGGGTGCATGAAGCCATGCTTCAGGTGGATAGAGCAAAAAATTCTCTGGCTTACTGGTATAGACATCTGCATATTGATGAATATGATACGCGAAAGCAGATTCTTGAACTTTATCCGTAAGGAAGGTGGCTCCGAAAGAGCTATTGAACATTCTCTTCATCTTGTAGCTTGCCTTACGCCTGCACTCATTTAGCTCGTCCAACAGTAACTTGGCCTCACTTTTCTGACTATTAGCTACCGTTGCATGCAGTCTACCAATCAATTCTTGGAATATATGAAATTTCGCCTGTGTCCAGAATGAAGTTTCAGAGGCAAACTTATAAGATGAGAAAATTAACTACTTTGAACAGGAGAAATTCTCCCATGCATATTGAGGATTTTGGCCATTATGCAACGTCTGATCATCCTATCTACCTGAATCGACATTGTATCCAACAGTTAAAATCTACTATTCACACATCCTATGCATTTTGCAATGTTGATTCCAATACCAGAATTTCTAATTGAGTAATTTCCTGTAGTTTCTCTACATTCTATTCTCTTTTGTTCTACATCAATGAGAACAGAAGCTCATCAACTATTTAGATAAATTGCTTTGTCAAATAATTTTAACAGATCTCATGGGTGCACTGAAGAAAGAGAGATGGTCAAGAGATTTTTCAACTCAATTGTCATAAAAAATTAAAATTGTTAACTAAAGATGACAAAATAATGTTTATGTAATAACTAGATGTTGCTCGTAGTCGATCTATAGTAGATGTACACCACCTTCAAGAAGAAACAAAAATATTCCCAATCCACAGAAAAAAAAAATACAATAAAATAAAATATGAGAAGACGACCAAGCAAATTCAAATGAGAGAACATTTTCGAAAAATATACCTGCTCCACGCGGTAAGCATCCTCATTTTGTATAAGTATTTCATCCTACAAAATTAACGGAGCATTTCAATAAAATCATACTAAATAATAAAGACTTAATCTGAAACGTTCTAAAAAGCCAAACAGCGCATCTCATAAACTACCAGATCTGATCATTGAGTATCCAAAGCAAAGTGTTGATAAATCTCCAAAATGGTGTTTTCTTTTGACCAGTAATTATCCAATTATTTTGGAAAGGACTAGTAGTAACCCAGGTTGCTCTCACCTCAATGAGAAGACTAAATTATACCAGCTGATATCAAGGCAAACCCACAAATAAATGTAAAACAGTATGACATAAATGACTTCATCAGCTGTGGGTAGAGCTCCAACTTGACATCAGAGTTGGGGAAGAAAGAAGAGGGAGGGGGCCACAAAATCAGGTACAAATGATGTAAAAATATAATACAAACAACAGAAAGGCTACAACTTCAAGTTGTAATGCAAAAGAGTCACATAAAATAGTAGATCTTTTGATGTAAAGGCTAAAAATGCAAATAAAACCCCCTCAGAGGACCACTGATGTAGGATAACCTAGGGGTTTATGTGTTTATGGTCTGAGAAGGTGGTGTTTACGGTAATGTTCTGTGGGGGAATGGGTCTTCTGATTTAAGAGCTGGAATTGAAGGGAAAGGAAGAGAAATTAGATAAACCTGGAATCACACCAAAAGGGTTCTTGGCATCGCACCAAGACTTCGCATGAATCACTCAAGAGGAAATTGTCTGTAACAAAACACAATCAATCTCATTCGCTCTGATTCCAGACCAAAGATTAAATGACCCTCGTTAATTACCTCTAGAAACACTAAAAGACTAATTATTAATGACTGACAGCTAATGGCTTAGGAAAACAAAACATAAAACCCAAAAAAAAACAAAACAAAAAAAAAACAACCTAGAAAACCCAAGAGAACTCTAGAAGGAACAGGAAGACTCTTCGTTCTCCATCAACCACCAAAGAGAACAAAAGGACAATGACATAAACATTCATGAACTGAAGACACACACACACCCCTTCTGCTTAAGCTATGATACACCTTCTGCTTTAATATGGCTAGGCTTAACAAAATAAACCTTCTGCCTGATCTAGGGTATACTTCTTCAGAAAGTTTATATAAACCATCCAGCGGCCTCGTGAGTCCTCTCTGGGTCGGCCTGGTCTAATTAAACTCAACTTAATCACACGGAATAAGAGTTATCACCCAAAATTCTCAAAAATAAATAAAGTTATTACCCAAACAAACAAACTTTCAGCCATGCAGATCGGACAAATCAGGGGCTCGGCTAATACACCGATTGCAGAGTGAGGACTCAAATTATGATTCTCATCACCTACAGTGTAATAAAATAAAAGCAGGAGTTGGGAGAACCAGAAAGATGCAACAATTACAGCTTTTGAAGACCTTTATCAACTCTGCAGGATCAACAGTTAGATCCTTTTCAGTAGCATAAGACTACAAAGAGCTCTGCTCCTATTCCTAAGAGAACCATTCCGTGTACCAATTAGACTGTAAAATTATGCAAATTGTAAACCACTATTCTGAATATATAACACAACAATCAGAAGAATTATGGAAAAAGTCATACTTCTAGTTCATGGATTATAGCAGCAGTGCGCCAACCAGCTTTTGATGGTCCCCTTAGGTCGCTAAAGAGGTGATCACCAAAGTATATCACCTACCAAAGGGGTGTAGGGAAAGGATTAGTTTTTAATTAATCAAACAGAATAATAATACAGAGGCATATGAGAAGTTTGAAAAAAAAAAAAAAATCAAATGATATTATCATACCTCTGGTCCCTTCCACTTGGTAATTTGAAGGAATGATTTCAGGCATCCATGGTAATAAATTTTATTAGGAAGAAACGCATCCACCTTTGTGAAAGCTAAATTATCCTTCTCTGCATCATAACAACTGCAGAAAACAAGTTTCACAAAACACCATAGAAGCTACAATGTTAGCTTTTCTTACAGAAATAAAGAATAAAACTGAACTATGGAAAGGATACCAAAGTACACAAAACAAGAGGTTTGAAGAAACTATTGGTAAATATTTACCAATTTTTAGGTGTATAACATAAATGGTACAGGCATTCACCGTTTGACACTCAACTTCTATACAAGGAACCAACAGTCAAAACCAAAGTTTTAAATAGCCAGGGCGTTTTTGTCTCACATTGCGCCTCATAGTCTTGAAGCCTTGACGCATAAGCTCTCCCGAGTGCAAATGGGAGTGCTTTAGAGTTGGGTGTTATTGGTTAAAGTGAAAGACTTGGGCATATTTGGCTGAGGAAGCAAAACAATGTAGGTTTGCAACAATTTCAAAACCCACTCCAAAAGCTGTAGCTTTCGGTTTTTTTTTTTTTAATAAAAAAGAAAAAGAAAGGCCAGATCTTGCTGTCATCTCCGCATACGCTTGGATGAGTTTTGCACCACCTCAACAAGAAGGGTATGCTTCACTGGAGAAGCATGTGCCTACTGTGCCATTTGCAAAACAGATCGATCCTCTGAGGCCATTTTTCTTCCACCTCTACGGGTTATGCGTTTAAAATACTGGTCAAACCCTCAGTCCAACAGTTGAAACATAACCTCAATTCTTATTGTTTAAAGGAATAGTGTGTATCCGGATTCCACATCACCTCAGTGTTCATGTGAATTCCCAATGCAACTACAAATCTTTTTGTTAGAAAGCCCAAAAGAAAACTAGAGCACAACCACAGTTTTTTTTTTTTAGAAGTATACAAAATAAAGCACCTTGTCTGATGTCTATCTCACATGTAACTATTTATGAAACAGAAAACAAAGTTGAAGATGCACACCGGAATGGATGCTCAGATGTGTAGAAATCTGGCTTATTGGCTTTGGCAATCACAACGTCAAAAAGTTCCCTCCAAGAGTCATTACAACCCAAAGAATCCTAACAAAAAGTCAACTTCAACCAATTAATCCACAAAATGCCAAACGAGAAATATAAGAAATTAACCTATGCACAGACACATTCACGTTCACATGAATAACAGACAAACCAAACCTTTTTTAAGCAAGCATCAACTTTTTTTTTTTTTTTCAGATCATACACAACCCCCTCCGATTTAGCTCGAAGTGGCTGGCAGTTGTGAGACGAAAGCCATGAATTTGTGGGATCCTTCCCTAGTGAAACAACTAAAACCCTTTCGGGCCAAACCAAACCGATTCTGGTTGTGCCTTTCTCTTCTTCAAAATGGTGGCCATCTTCTTCAAGGTTGGCTTCTGTGGCTAGCACCACATACAAAAACTAGCAAGTCTCATATACAGCTTCAAAACTTTACTTATAATCAAGTGTTACGAAGGCAACAATAGGATCTAATTTCAGACTCAGACACGATGGATACTAATTTATAAATCAACCACGCACCTCGGTACTGCAGCTGTGTCAGTAAGAATTTCAGTGATGAGACAAAAAGATGGTATATCTAAACTCTAAGACATCAGATGGATTTGAAGATTAGCGTACATGAGTATAACTCAAAAGTTGGCTTGAAAAGACTGAATTGTATAGAGTTGTGATGATGTGTAAGACTTGACATTCTATACATGCATGTTGATCCCTCAATGTGGTTGTAAACCAGGACGCTCAATTAGAGAGAAGTGACTTGCTAAGAGAAAACCCCGTAGCGTTTGGTAAAGGTAAAAAGGCCAGAACCCTTTGGGGTTGTGGGGTGCTAGCTGTAGTTTGGGTGGTCTGGATGGAAAGAAATAAAAGATTATTTGAAAACTATCGAGGGGTGGAGAAGGAAGACCTGTGGGAGAGAGTCAAGTTCTAGGCATCCTTATGGGTTTCTATTTCTAAGGAATTCAAGGATTATAATCTCTCTTCCATTATACTTAACTGGCAAGCAGCTGTAGTATAAGCCCCTAGGCCTTGATTAGTATTATTAGACGAGATGCTAGGCCTATAGCCCTAGCTGCCCTCTTTAGATCATTAAAGCGGACTCCTTGTCCGCCTCCCTGTATCTCGATTTTTGCTTTTTTAATAAAAAGCTGTTTCTTCTCAAAAAAAAACCAGGACGCTCAATAGCCCAAACTCCAAGAATCCTAAATATTAACCACAAACATCTGGAATTACTAACTCCCTCCCCTCCCCAAATACAAACAAAAGCATACATTAGTCAGGTAAACTCCTAAATCAGAAAGATAATGCATGCCCATACAAAGCAGATCATCCCTAACAAGACAAGATAACAGGTTGGATTAGTGGAGTCAACGGACTCGACTAATCAACGGTAGGGTTAGGTACTAGTATTTAACATTAGAAAGAATGAGACTACTCAAAAACGACCCCTAGCATGAATTGCCACCCCTATACACTATCAACACTTTATAATTCCTCTATTATCGAAAGGCTGCATATAAAGCAATATGGAGGTAAAACTGGTAGGGGTAGAATTTCCAGTTATTTGACTTTACCTCACAACAGAATAGCATGCTAAAACTGGTAGGGGTTAGGCTGCATATAAATCATTATCGAAGATAATGATTCCTCACAACAGAATAGCATGCTAAAACTGGTAGGGGTAGAATTTCCAGTTATTTGACTTTACCTCCAACAAAAAACGCATTCCTCCATCCACAAAGCAATATGGAGAGTTAGTCAGCAAGAATAGTTTCTTTCCTTTTTCCTTGAGCATCTTCAGAAAGTGTAACAGCTGGCCCTATATTAACCAAGATAAGAAAAAGCATCAGGATAAATAATAAGCTCAAAGCCTCAAACTAGACAGTTGGATTAGATGCTAGGGTAATTTTATTCTCAATAAAGCAGTCATCAACATCAGCATGATTGTAACATATCATCTTACAGATGTGATAGGACTTACATTTTTAACAAGATATTTATGGGGATCAGAAAGAATTCCTCTATGAACAAGGCCAGTACGGTGAACATGCTGAATCGCACGATTTACATCTTGATAGATGTAGCAAGCATCAAATTCCAGCTTAGCATCCACAAAATATTGTACGATGTCTGCAATGAGGCATGCCTATAAAGTACAATTTAGACAAAACATAATTGAGTTAAAACAAAGTGAACTTATTCCTATAACGTAGGAGATGACTGATAGCAGTTCACATGTGCATTAATAGCAGGTCACATGTACATCTTTTGTTAAAGGGGGCTGAAAGTACAGAGTATTTCTTTCTTCACTGGCCTGTTACCCTATTAATTTAGCACGATCTTCTTTGGTAGCTAATGCATTTTTTCTTGTGTGGAAAAAGTACTTTGCACTTGGAGGGGTTCGAGGGAAGAGCAGAACCGTTATTAACTTAATATGTGAGAGCTGTTGTGTGGATGCTATGGATGGAAAGAAACAAAATGATCTGTGAAGATTAAAGGGCGGAAGGAGGGAGCATTGGTACATTAGAGGCACAGTTTCTGGTAACATAGAGAAAAATACCATCTTTTGTTATTCTTAGGTTGCAACAGATGATACTTAAATTTACATTTGGGATCACTCATATGCTATTCTATTTCAGATTTTTGGAAAGGCTTAGGATTCTGTATCTACTCCTGTAGACAGCTCCTCTACTATGATTGCAGTACAACCTTTCTGGTCTAATTTGTGTTTCTTAACAACACAGTTAAAAAACTTGCCCAATGGCTGAAAGATTGTGTAAACAGGTCCATACTAACATACTAAAATTTCTCATATGTTGAGATCGCACACCCCCCCCCCCCCCCCCCCCCCAAAACACAAACACAACAAACAAAAAAAAACCCTTCCCTTGGACCTTGTGGTAATTAAATAGAATAGCTGACCTCACTAAAGCAGAAGAAATCCATCAACCCAACAAGGCTTCCTGCTTGATCACGACCAATACGCCTTGTGCCATATATCTCATCCATTTCCTTCCTACTAAGCTGCATGAGATTTCAGAGAGAGAGAGAGAGAGAGAGGATCGTAAGAAACAGATTTGTGCGCCAAAATCTTATTGAAAAACTTTAATTGACAAAGAAACGCAACAAAATTTTGTCAAATTTTAGAAAGCACAAAACCTAGCCTGTAAAGTGTACATTATTCAATAAACATAACCTGTGTAGTAGCATTTTTAATTCATATAACATGTTGCCTAAGTAGTTTTCTTGTGTTGAACAAAAGAATAGTATTCACATATTTTAACTACAATTGGTATAGGAGGCCGTGCATCAAATATTTCAGGAAGCGGGAAATGCAAAGAAGAAAAAATCAAGAGCAAGATTATATACAAACAATATCGAAATTACAATAGAAGTGAGTGAATAGATATTGTTGAAAACAAAAAAAAAAAAAACAGCAAGGGGTGACCTTTTCCTTTAAGCATCATCCACAAGAGTTATTAGAACTCTGGACAATCCTTAAAAGCAATAAGGTTAACTCCAGATGATAAGCAATTAGATTCTCAGGATTTCATACAAGGTTGGGTTCTGGCAGCTAGTAACCATGGGCCAGCGAGTTATTGTGCAAAAAAAAAAAAAAACAGGTCAGCTGTACATGCACCTTTATTCCTACATTCGAGTAAAAAGAGCCACAAGAAATGTTTTTTTTTTTTTACAGCAAGGCCAACGTCCAGAGAGAAAACTAAAATAATTAATCTCTTTACTTAAATTTCTTGGAATTATGAATCTCCTGGCATAGGGTATCCATGCCATTCATTCTTTCTACTAAATTAATACGAAACTACTAAGTACTATGAGAATTGGCATAGACTATGGCCTAAAGCTGTTAAAGCAAGTGATCTAAAGGTCAAAGTTCCCAGTCCCTTGCAGCCTTAGTACTACTGCCCTGTCTCCATGCCCCACAAGTTCTTTTGGTTCTTTTGGCAAAATATGTGAAATACATATTCTGCAGCGACAACTGTCTCTTATGTGAGAAAAAATAAAACAATTGCTTACTGTTAAGATCGAACACAAGTTGTATGAATGGACATGTATCTTCTATGTAAATAAGTTAAAAACTCATGACTAGACCTTCTAATTTTTCAGTTGCCAGATTGAAAACATCAATCATTTATATGTTCTATCCCTCATTCCCCACCATTACTATGATGTGGATCCCTTAAGCCATACATTTCTGATCAACTGCAAAACACTATAGTTACTTTCCTCAAAATTTGCTATCTTCTTTTCCTGGGAACCCATCAAGCACCTACCTTAGAAGCATTATCTATAGCCTAGGTGCTTAGTAAAAAAATAAAGAAAATATCTCCATATAAACTTCCAGTTCTGGAAAACATTATACAGTAATCAAAGCAAAATAATTAATTTTGAAGTACCTTTCGACGACCATAGTAGCATCCACCTGGCTCAATTGACCCAAAAAAGTCCAGCTTCAAGAGACACCCTTTCAATTTGTCATAGCACAGTCCTCTAATGGGAAAAGTAGGATCGTACTTAAATTCCATGCAAACCTCAGGATACCGGATCTGAAACAATCACAAACAAACATCTCTAGTTAAACAAGAGCAAAGCATCAGCGCCACAAAGTTTATCAGTATTGCTTCAATGGGTCTAAACTGACCTCATTGACCATATGCTCCTTAGCAAGATCATATATCAAGTTCTGTAAATGTGCCGAGTAATGCGCCAGCGTGTAGTCATAGTCAAATCCATAAACTTGAATACTGTCCAACCTCAGGTTTTTATTTACATATATCCCTAATTTGGATGTATGACATGGATCAATAACACAACTGACACGAGTAATCGAGCTCAACCGAGAAACAGGAATGACGGACTGACAAACCTTCCGGATTCATCTTCGGCACTTCTTTAAGTACCTGTGGAATCTTGAGGAAACTCTGCTTTGCGGCATCAAATTCCCGCCGAATCTTTGCTATCTCATCATCAGCAGTCTCTCCATTCTCAAATTTCAACACGGTTGGCTCGGGTGTAGCAATGGCTCCATAACTCCGAAAACCTAAGTTTAAGTAAATTGAACAGCTCCATTCATTCGTAATGATCAATATGCAAACACATTTACAGTAAACGTTACAAATCATAGTGCAACTCATTTTCTACAGGCCTCCAATGGATGTAGCATTTCCAATCATATAGTAACAAAACACAAAAGATTCAGGCATTGTTGAACAAATTCATATCGAAATTCAACAGAGAGAGGAAGCGAACCTTGTAGAGCTCCAGATGAGCAAAAGCTCGTCCTCTGCAACAAAAGCACAAACAGATGAGATTAGAAGCTTCACACAGAGAGAGAGATATCGAGAGAGAGAGAGAGAGAGAGAGACGTTGATGGAAGAGGAGAGAGGGAGCAGCCTGCGAAACAAGGCCATAGGAAGGGAAGGGAATGAGAGAAGCTCAACTTAGTTTAGTGGTGTTATATGCGAAAATCAAGTACCGCCATTTTAACATTCAGGTGGTGATGCAGCTCAACTTGCTTAGGAGAACAGTACATATGGAGGAAAATTATTCTTTTTTTTTTTTTTTGGTTACAAGAAAATTATTCATTTTCGTCAAAAAGTTTTATCTTTTTGGCTACATTTTCGTGAAAATTCTTTTTCTCATTTTCTATTCCGTCAAATGTTGATGATTCTTTTGTTTTTTTTTTTTTTGGATAGAAAAGTTGATGATTCTTAGCTTCCACCAAACCCCAATTTTTTTTTTTTTTAATTAATCTTCACTCCAAAATATTGCCCAAAAAAAAAAATCTTCACTCCAAAATATCTTACCATCCACTTAAATTCCTGTGACGTCATTGTTACCTCTGATAGGAGAGTGGCTATCCATGATTGTAGGTGTGTCTTCTGTGGTTTACATTTTGAAACTAGTTTGCATTTATTTAAGATTGTTTTGGCATGATGGGCCACTTCACTTGTTTCCTAATGATCATCCAGCCACTAATTTAGATGAGTGGGTATGGACTATGATGGATGAATTGGATAGTGAGAAACGGTGCATATTTTATGTCCTTGTGGACCCTCTGGAGTGAGAGGAACAAGGTTGTCTGGCAGGAGGCAGTGTTTGATCCCATATTTGCTACTAAATGGATGGTTCACTACTTGGTGGATTTTCAGCGCTACCATTGTAAACCTAGGCTATGTTTGTTTCATGGGATTGGATTGGATTGGATATCCTTATTAGCTTGTGTTACACTAATCCCATGTTTGGCAACTTCAAGGACTGTTTTAAATGAGACTCTAGAGTCCCAAATTCTCATAAACACCTTCTACCATAAACCCCCCAAAAACCATGGGATTATGGAAGCTCTCCTTCTCACCTTCTACTGCCCCGTCGCGACCCAAAGCCTCCCTCTTTCTGACATCAGCGACCTCTACCTCCTCGACTTCGTCGGCCCACCTGGGTTTGTCCAGGAGGTCTCTGCCGAGGTCCCCAACCTCATTTTCTATCCCCAATTGAACCCAGAATCACTGCCACAGAAGGTTATAGCAACGGTGGCCGAATACCTAGAAATCAAGTCTTCCAAAATTTTATCAAATTCAAAAACCATGTATACTAGCATGTAGAACACGAAGAGCAGATCAACTTTCATATCTTATGCACCTCAAAACATTGCCGGAGCAGCCGGAATTTGTACAGAAACTGCAGGAGAACCCAAGATTTTCGAGGTCCGATTCTCTCTCCACAACCAGCAACCAGACCAGCCGAGGAAAGAGAAACGTCGGCGATGACGAGATGGATCAAACCCAGCTGCTGCGCCTGCCGGAGGTGGCCTGATGGCAGAGTTCCAATCAGCTGCCGTTTGGAGCCTCTCGGGTCTTCATGTCAATGGTGTTGGCTCTAGTTTTAGTCCTAACTGACCAAACATGGGTTAGGGAATAACATAGCATAATCCAGGCTTGAGGAGTCCAGGACTCTTATAGAAATTAAGGAGAGGTATGACAGTCCGGTGAAACAAACATAACCCTAGTGTGAAGCAGAAGCGGTTGCCTACCAAGTGGGAGTGTCCACTGCAGGGTCGCCTCAAAATTAATATTGATGGGGCATTTCGTGGGGTGGATGGTAGTGGTGGTATTGGGGTAGTGGCTAGAAACGATGAAGGTGTGGGAGTCGCAGCTATAGCTAGGCCCATTGTACATGCTCACTCACCATTTAGTATGGAAGTTGAAGCATGTAGAGCGGGTCTATTACTTGGTATTTACCAAGGTTGGTCGGACGTAGCTAGACATTGAAAGCGACTCTATCCTTAAAACTCCCACTAGGACTATGAATATCTCTGAGAGAATTCTAATCTTAACTTTGCCTTAATAGGACTATGAATTATCTCTGAGAGAATTCTAATCTTAACTTTGCCTTAAAAATTCAAAGACAACATGATCAGGCTTTGAATATTCATAATCTGTGGATAACAACTAAAACCTTTTGGCATAAAATCTTGAGTCCATGGAAAAACTCAATCTAATAAATCTGGGAATGCACTTTCAAGATAATCGGCAACTTAAAAAAATAGTTGCTATAGGAAGAACTATAGGTCAGTAAGAAAGAAAGTACTCCCACTAAACCAAGAAAATTTAGAACTTCCACTAAAGAATATGAAAGCAACATTCAGTGAAAATAGATCATAAAACACACCACCAATTTCTTGATTTATCCTTAACTAATAGCAATTTAAAATAAGACAATTCAACTTCTCCAAAATCTATAAGATTTGAAAACTCCATAGGCCGTAAAATAATGTCAAAACTTTAATGAAATTTTCTTTTCTAGTAAAAGAATCAAGAATATCATTTTCTCATGAAAATTTAACTTGTGAAAGTAAAACCTTACTCCCACTGTCCCTTATCAAATCCGAACATTCGTATGACCATGAAAAATAGTGAAACCACAAATTACCAAGTTGTAGGTTTTAAGCAATCAAGTGATAAGCCACACAATACTTTTACAGTAAACAACACATATATGTCAAATACTTTCCCCTGTTAGGAAAAAAAAATTGTTGTCCAAAATCAAAACTTTCGTACATATAATAAGACCATGGTCAATAGAAAAAAATTGCTATATCCATATGTATAATTTATGTGCTGCTTTTGAGATAACCAAAAAATCTGCAATCAGAAGAAGTTTTGGTAGACTATTATTGATAAAATACAAAACCTATATATATAGCTTCATAAAATTTTCATGGAGCCAAAGTGCTCGTTAGGATAAAATGTGGTGATGCTATTTTAAATTCATATTTCATGTCAAATCAGGTGTCATAAAATAAACACTCTCCCTATTACAATTGCTTTTAGATCAAGCAATTAGGGAACATAAACCATGTTTACTACCTTTGAAAAATATACCATAACAGACTCGTCAAAAACATGACGGCAACTTTCTTGACAAAAATATATCAACACGTACGATATATTGAATACCACTTAACATCACATTAAACATGTGAATGATTCAAACAAAGAGATTCAACATCCATGCCAACTTTAATGTTTCTATCTTTAGATGCAGTTTGCTATGTCTCACAGGCAATGGGAAAATAACAGACAGCTTAGCAAACAATATAAAAAATTGTAGTGATCACATCAACCAAGATGTACTGTAGTAAGCCCCTTAAGACAATGTCAAGCAACACCTGTGTGGCACGAAGACATGACATTTTGAAGTTTCTTATTCACAAAACCAAAATGGATAAAATTGCTATTTTGCTAAGATCAGTCAACACCTTTAATGGCAAGAGGAAAAGATCTAGGCAAACCAAATGCATTTATATCAATTTTGTGATGTGCTGTATGTGCAAGCTAAAGCCATGTAAAGTTTAAACCTCCTTTGAGAGATACAGTCATGAATTTAATATGCACAACACAAGTTTCTTGATCTTATAACCTTTATAATCAATGAGAGATCCTAGTGGCGGTTTGCTGTGTGCAACATGTACCACTAAGACACCCCATAGACCTAAGATCAAAGTTGGTTCCTGAAGTTTCGTTGAGCACAAAGCTTGATGAAAGACACCAACTGTGCTCACAGTAAAATTTAACAAGATCTACTTTGGGAGATATTTTCTTGTTATTTAAATTTTACACCAGCAAATTGTACACAATGATTATCAACATATGCAAGATATTCCAGATCATACAAGAGCATGAGAGGTAACATATCACTATAGCCATTGAGGTATGATCATCACAAAATATCCTAATTTAAAATACTCAAGGTGCATCCCTGATACACTTTAAGCATCACTTGATAATCAATGATAAAAGTTTTCAAGAGTTCTTGAAAACATACCTTAGTTGTGTCAAATCATGTTAGCAGCAGATGCATAGATATAAGCCGCATAGCATCCAAGCAATCTCTATAGTCTGATTTCAAGGAAAACTTATCAAAAACGCCAGAAGACTATTAAGTGGCTATCAAATATAATTAGGCCAATGTGGCAATTTTCTTTCAAATTAAATGTATCACTTAGTCTAAGAAAATATTGATTAACAACATAGAGTAGTCAAGTTCTCCTCTGCAGGATAATCTGAAATCAGACATTAACACTTTTATGCTAAACTTGATTTACTGCACAGCGGAAAATGAATAGAACATATCCAAGTTCATGATATAATTTTGTTAAAGGACTTCATTTCATATGTCAAAAATAGCCTTAAAATATAATTGCATGAAAATAAACTCATTCATATGATTAGTCATATGCATTCTTCAGCTGATCATAACAATTCTTAGAAGGAAAAACCAGAGGATATGCATTGAAGGAAACTATAGATGCATAATGATCTGAACTTCGTAAGCCCAACTTGTGCACCGCACAATAACATGTGTATCCAATAACAGACACATACACATGACATATTATAAACTTCGTGAGCCTAGAATTTGTATACGTTATACCCATTTGCTGGCCAAATATGTCATAAATTAAAAAAATTTAGGCATAAGATAGAGACATGCATCAACCAGACTTTGGTTTTATTTTTCATGAGAGCATGTAAAAGAGTAAAAATTAAAATCATAAGCATTAATATAACCCCTGAACAGCCTGGCCAAAGAGAAACAATACATATAAGGGGAATATGGATACATATGCATCACAACTTGTCATGGAAACATATTCTGCATGTTCATTTTATGGTAGCAGACCCTTCACATTGGTTCTCAAAATATCATAAACTTCATTTGAGATCATTCCTTCATGTTTTGTATTTCCAGTGGAATTAAGCTACCAGTACCCTATTGACTAGCACTTCGTAACATGCACTTTACTCAAATAGCGGGCAATTTTGAAGCAAGCAAAAACAATTCTACTGGTTTCTAGTAATCATGCATGTAACTTACAGTCATGCTCACTGAATATGAAATAACAAATATTATTACCAACAACAAAATAAATTAGTTGGGCCAAGTTTCTACAAACAGTAATATTATTTACAATAAATAGTCCAAGTACTTGTTATGCAGTCATCCTCTATAAAAGTACATCCACTGCCATTGCAATTTCACGCAAGGTTTTAAATATCTGAGATATTTTTGATATCTCCCCCGATATCTCCTTTTTTCGACGAACCGATATATTTAGGGGGGTAAATATCTTATATTTTACCGTTTCTGCGAAATTTCTCCGACATTGTCAAATATCCCTGATATATTAGATATTTGCGATATATCCCCGATAAAATAAAGAAATATCTGTAAAATTTGAGGTAAAAATAAAAAAAGGATTAAATACTTGTTACTCCTCATACTTTTCCCTGAAAAACAGTTTGGTCCCTCGCCTTTTAAATTAAACTGAATAGTCCTTATTCTCTCAAATTCTCATATAACAAGTCCAAAATGATCCGAAATGACTATTATGCCCCTAATTTTCTATTTTTATTATTATTTTAATTTTTTTCTCTATTTTTTTAATTTTTCTCCCTTTTTTTTATATTTTCTCTTTCCCTCCCTCTCTCCTGGCCGCACAGTCTCTCTCTCTCTCCCTCGACCTCTCTTCTTCTTCTTCTTCTCTTCCTCTGCAACCACCGGAGAACCTTGACCTCTCTTCTTCTTCTCTTCTTCTCTTCCTCTCTTCTTCTTCTCTTCCTCTGCAACCACCGGAGAACACCTTCCTCTACACGTAATTTAGCTACACTTCCTTAATAAACATTTAATCCTTAATATAATTTAGCTACACGTAATTTACCTTCCTCTCTTCTTCTTCTCTTCCTCTGCCATCACCGGAGACCACCACTTCCAGCCACCATCTCACCAAAAACCTAAACTCTACCATTCTCTCTTCTTCTTCCCTCTGCAACCACTGGAGAACACCATCTCCGGCCACCATTTCATCACCATTCAAAATTAAACAACAAAATTAGGGATTCAATTTCTCGTCAACCCAGAAGCTCCAATCAAAGGAAAAACATGAAGATTACCTAATAGAGGCGGTCTGAAGCTCCAGCAGCCATGAGCGGCGGAGCTATCTTCTCCCACGCACCAGCGGTGGCGCGTGAAGCGCGTGCGGCGGCTTTGGTCAGAATCGGAGGTCGGGAGTTTGGGGTTTCGAAAGATAGTGCAGCTCCGACTTCGTTTATGGAGGTGTTGAAGCTCGATTCGAGCTGGAGACTAGAAATGGAAGGCATGCAGAGCCGAGAGCTTCGGTGATTCTCGAACGGCGTCATTAGGCGTCGGCTGGCAGAGGGGTTTCTAGGTTTTGCTCTCTAAGGCTTGCTGAGTCTGACGGTGGTGTCGATATGGCGAGGTGATGGTCGGAAATCGATGGAGGTAGAGAGGCGGTAGTGTCGCAGCCTTGGGTGGTTGCGGGTGGAGGCCGGAGGCGGTGCATGTCGATGGTGAGGCTTGGGCTTGGGTCGGATTTGGGTGCTGGATCGATTAGAGGTACGTAGCGGCGTGATGAAATGGTGGCCGGAGATGGTGTTCTCCGGTGGTTGCAGAGGAAGAGAAGAAGAAGAGAGGTCGAGGGAGAGAGAGAGACTGTGCGGCCAGGAGAAAGGGAGAGAGGGAGGGAGAGAGAAAATATAAAAAAAAAGGGGGAGAAAAATTAAAAAAAATAGAGAAAAAAATTAAAATAATAATAAAAATAGAAAATTAGGGGCATAATAGTCATTTCGGATCATTTTGGACTTGTTATATGAGAATTTGAGAGAATAAGGACTATTCAGTTTAATTTAAAAGGCGAGGGACCAAACTGTTTTTCAGGGAAAAGTATGAGGAGTAACAAGTATTTAATCCATAAAAAAAAAACTCAGTAATTCTCTAAATGAAAATCTGTGTGAAGATCAGAGATCTCCTGTAGGCAAATCTGAGTGAGGAGAAATCCCCTCAAGGTGAATCTATGTGAGTAGAAAATCCCCTCAAGGCGAATCTAGGTGAAGAAAAAAATTCCCTCAAGGCGAATCTAGGTGAGGAGAAATACCCTCAAGGCGATTTTGGGTGAGAAGTAATTCTCTAAAAGTCTAAATGCAAATCTGTGTGAGGAGAGATTTGGTACTGTGTAGTCTGTGACTATGTCTGTAACTCTGTAGTTGAATAATAGAAAGAAGATCGATAAAGCCATAAAGGTTCAATTATTCAAATGAGGCCAAATGACATTGCAGAAGGAAGATCTCTTTCACAAGTTGTAGAAACTGCAACTAATGCTGGAATCAACGTAGAGAGAGTCTTATCTGAAGAAGTTGTTAAAAACCCATAAGATAATTCAGATAGTGATGATGCGTGGGGTGGTACAGCAACTCCAGATAGTTCTGATGATGGTGGAGATGGTGGAAGCGGAACAGGTGGTGGAGGTGAAAGATATGAATATGGACAATCTTTTGTGGATGGAGGATTCCAATTAACCTGTGAAGGTAATTTTGATCATACCACCCAAGATGAAGACCACGGAGTGAGAACAGCTGGTCATAGTGCTCAAGAGAAGACCTGATATGGGAGGAGGACTAGAGGTGCAACTGATGATCAAAGTACCCCATCTGATGTTTCTTCAATTGCCTTAAGTTTTGACTCTATTAGTTTAGACACAGAGCGCAGTGGGATCTCAAATGAATCTTATGAAGGCAACAATCAATTTGGTTATGATGCTTATGGATATAATCAATATGGAGAAGTATATGATCAGTCATCCAGTTGGGTTCATCCTTATTATCCCCTTATAGGGGAAACAGTCGACAGCTCTAAAGAGATCTATAACTATCATGTTCATCGATCATTACAATTCGCACTATATGGGTCATATGTCTTGGTCTGATTATTGCATTTTCGTAGACCAGCGAGCGACTTTTCAACCTCCTAGAGTCTCTTTTTGGATGTAGATGAAGTTGACATTCATATGTATTTATATGTAGTTCTAAATTTCTAATAAATTGACTTTTTTCAAAAACGACATTTTGTTACCCTGTATCCCCGATATATCCCCGATATTTCTGATATCTCCATTTTTCAAAGTACCGATACATATGAAGATACCGATATTTAAAACCTTGATTTCACTTTCACGTACCACATAACTCAACATTGCACAAAAGAATTTTCAAAAAACCTTTTAAATGTCCAAAATCATACTCTTGACGATATTTTAATTAGTCTTGAAAAAAATATGGTTTCTTCGTTTTGATGGTTTTGTAATATAAAAATTAATCAACAAGGAGAACCACCACAATCAATTTTCAAGACACTATAAAGGAAATCAAGAGAGAGATCTAAGTTTCCTTATAATTAGTCATGGAATGGAAGCTTGACATGTAAATTTTATCATGTAATTACCTCTAACAGTAGAATAAATAACCAGAAGGTATATATTTTACTCATGCATATTCAAAAATATGCCAGATTGCAAGTTCCACAATGATCCTTAGTAAACACATGAAGAAATCAAATTTGTAGTAGATAAGAACATGTGTCAATGGCCTTATAATTTTGATTGACAATTTATTTAGGTCCCAGCCCTGGATATAAACATGTACAAGACAAAATTCAGTCAAGTCCCAAAATTTAGTAATTTCAGCAACCACAGTTTCATGTAATGATCAACTTATCATGCGTTCTAAGGCATTAGTCGCATTACTTCCTCAGTTACCAAGCTATCAATTAGTCCATCTATTCAGTTATACACATTTGCGATCATGCTTATAAACAGCATATAATACCTTCTAAGAGAAACCTAGCCTGAACACAATATTCATGTGCTCTATCTTTAATTGTAAAAGAAGCAATTTCCATGCAATTGCAGATACAAAATGGGTGTTTGCCGAGATTAAGATGATCAATTCGCACTGTTCGTGGGAAAATGCAAAATGCAAATATGCAAGTATTGACATGAACATATTATATTAAAAGATACATGGTCATAAGCTTTGCCAAAACAAAAACATGGCCTTATGTATGTACAATTGATACATTCATTATACTGATCACTATAGTATATAGCACCGTATATTTAAAACAAAACCAATGCCATTTTTCAAAGTCAAAGACGAATTCAAACAGATGCATACTTGTTTAATATATGAACGTCCTTCATGGACTAAAACAAGCCTGTTATATCCATAACACAATGCTCAATGTCAAAGCGCAAGTTTAGACTAATTTTAACAAGTCCCAAACCAAGCATGACAATAGTAAACTGGGCAGCATATATGGATATTGGTATTTCAAAGAATATAAGACTTCAAAGAACAAAAGCAATATAAATTTGCTTATCTATCCTTCTGAATTTGGGATTGCATGACGTTTTGACTCATCATCTGTTCCAACTTCCGGATTATGTTATGATTCTATCCTTATACAAGCTGTCATTCTTGTATGGGCCTATTTGGGCCTTATGTTTCATGAGTCCACTATTTCTAGATGTTTTCTTTGCTTAAATAGCCACTAGGACTTGTAACAGGATCATTGAAGAATATTGAAGTTTTCATTTACTTATTTCCTTTAGTTTCCTTTATCTTCCTTCATTTACAATGTCATTTTCCGATAACGATCCCGGGAACGTAACAACTGGTATCAGAGCCCGCACCTGGGCCCTTTTCCGGTGAGTCCAGCGGCTTACGGCGGTGGGATCTTCGGCGGGTATTACAGCTCTCCTTATCATTCTAACTATAGTTCTCTACCTGTGAGTTTACCCAATTTTCATCACAACCAAACCCTTACCCACCATTGCAACTCAACCCTTCTGCAACCATCATCAAGGGCCACTTACTTCCTCACCAATTTCCATGTGTTCCTTAGACTCACTCACAGTTCTTCCCTCCTCCATACTTGCAACTGATTCATCCTATTGCTCCGCAGCCACTCACCACAACTCCTCAAAGCCCATCAATCCCTACTTACCACTCACCTCATCCTAACCCAAATCTCTGGATTCATCCTTCAATTTCACAAAGCCATTCACATGAACCATCAATTCCCAGTGTTTATTCTCAGTTTGTCCCCACAAAAACCATGACTACACAACCTATTTACCATTCTGCTCCTCCACCTTCAGCTTATGAGCAACCACGACTAATTTCATATCTAAAGCAGGTTGAACCTGCCCTTCAGCTTCGCCCAATTCCAATGGAACCTAACCAGATACATAAAGATCAATTGGAGGCAAAACTTTCGAAGACGCCAGATTCTTTTGAAGCCATCTGCTCCCAACAATCAACATTCCAGGCTGAGATTTTAGCAAAGCTACGTCAGCTGCGTTTGGGTCCCAAAAACCCAGTGACTGAAGCCGATTCGAATTTGTTGAAGTTTGGGTCACTACCAGCTACTATGATTGCTACGTCTCTTACGGCGTCGAGAAAGACATCGTCCTCAGCTACGGCTACAACGGCTACATCTGGAGGTAGTATTCGAATCTCGGAACCAAATTTTAATCTATCACCTCATGAAGCAATATTGGATTTGAATAATGATATTTCTGTTGTGGTGGTATCTGGAAGTAGTAGTGAGGATAATATTGCTGTGGGTATGACTGAGAAATTGAATATTGTGAGTAATAGCATGGATGCTAGTACCGGAAATAGGGAGTCTGAGATTCAAAGTACTGAAGGGCTGAATAGTGTGGTGTGGAAGAATAAGGCTCAATCACATTATTTCTTTCACACTAGCTTTGATAATGGATTATCTGTTGGGAACACACTTCTCGGTTCTGAAGCTCATACTTTCATGGATTTTGGCAACGGAATACTTAATGATAATTTTGGTGAAGAAAATGTTTATGCGGATGACAGCTATGAGAAAATGCAAGTGAATTTTGAAACGGTGCTGGTGTTAATGTTGGAGAAGTGGAAATCAAGAGTTACTGCCAAAACACAATCTCAAGCAAAGTTAGTGCAATGGTTTATTCATTGCTTGCAGCTTTGTCATTGTACGACAAAAGATATTATACTCTTTTGCAAGGAAGCATTCGACATAATTGGTTAAATGACTCAAAGTCTCAAACCTCATTGGAGCAGAAATTTGGCCTCTTGATGATGGGGAATGGTTGGATTTGGATGGAGAAACGTATTGTCGAGTTGTTATAGAATTTCTTGATAACAAAAATGTGAAAGAGTTGGCAACTTTGATTCTGAAAGCTCAGAAGCTAGAGTCTTCTACAATTGTGGTAGATAGATCAGGTTGTTGCGGTATTGTTATTGCTTGTGTTGGTATTGAATTTTCAGATAAAGAACACAGCATTCTTGATGAAGTGAATGCTCAGGGAGGTATTTTGGGGCGTGATGTGCATGTGCCAATATTGAATGCTCTTTGCAAAGAGCGTAGAACTGCTGAAGCCACTCAACTGTTTATGGATATTAGTAACTCGAAGCCTGAGTTGGACATGAACGTGCTTGCCAAAATGCTTTTGAAGAGTCTTGATAAGGAGCAAGTGAGTTCAAATGTTGTTATAATGGATTCAATTGTGGCTGCATTATGTGGAAAGTGTATTGACTCCATTGAGCTACATGTCAAGATGGATGACGTTGGAATTTCATTTTTAAATTGGTTGCTTACATTTCCTAATGCAAAGTTCAAGAGAGAAGCTGCAAGTATAAGACACAGCTTGGCATTTTATATTGACGATCAGATGGGTTTGGAGATTTCGACATTAAAACATGAACTGCAAACGGCTAAAAGTACACATGAAAGCCACTGCCTGCAATTAGAGGTAAATGCAAAAGAAGCTAAACTTGAATTGCAAAGGAAGTTGAACGAACTTGAGTCTTTGCTAACAGGTTCGAAGAAGAATGAGAAAGGACTAGAGGCATCTTTAGAATCTGTATCAGGGAAATGGAAATAGAAACAAGGATCTTACCAAAGCTTTGTAGATTATCAAGCTGGAGCTTTGACGGAACTAAATGTTGCTCTGGAATCTACAGGGTGTGAAATCATGAGTGCAAAACATAGTCACTCTGAAGAATTTAATTGCATGGGATTGAAGCTTGGAGAATTAGTAGATGCGGCCGAAAAGTACCATCTAGTTCTCGCTGAGAAGGTTTTTGCTAATGTACCTAAAGTTAGTGTTGTTTCTTGGAAT